>NC_041387.1:480382542-480535833 GCF_002162155.2 Triticum dicoccoides | reverse complement strand
CAGGTCAAACCCGCCGGCGGTTAGTCGCCGGCGAGGTCCACGGCGTACAAGTGCCTCGGGTTTCCTCTGTGGTGCTCCAAACGGCGTGCGGCTAGGTGCGTTGGAAAGCCAGCTCGATGGCGCGTCGGGCGGTGGCCGTGGCTGGGCCTGGGGTGGCCGGAGTCGACGGCGGCGAGCTCGGCTGCAGCCGCCGGGGTTCGGTCGTGCACGGGAACGTGGTTGGAGCTCGAAGGCGAGCGAAGCAAGGCGCTAGGGATGCTCTACGGGGCCTTACGGACTCGTTGGACTCGCCGGGGTGACCAAATGGTCACCGGAGCTGCGTCGACGGTGAGCTCGGCGACGGCGGAGGTTCGGCCGTGGTGGGAAACAGGGTTACGGCGCGGGAACGAGGGCGAAAAGAGGGGGAAACGGTGGCGGAGATCACCGCGGTTGCAGTGGGCGTCGAAGCGGGCTCGGGGATGCGCTGGAGACGGCGAATCGACGGCGATGGTGGTCGGAGCCCGAGGAGGAAGGCGATGGCGACGGCGGCTCCACAGGGCGTCCGACGTCTTGTGGCTTGACGAGGAGGTAGAGGGGGTCGCGGCGGAGCTGGGGAGCGTGTCGGGCAGGCGAGGGGAGGCCGGTGGCGGCGGCTATGGCGAACGGCGGCGACGGTGCGTTCGGACACGGGAGAGAGAGAGCGAGGGAGAGGAGAGGAAGAACCGGGGGAGAGTGAGAGAGTACGGGGGGGGCGTGGCGTCGTTCCAGGCCATCCAAACGAGGAGGGGAGGGGCAGGCAGGCAGGCGAGCTAGTGGCGTGGCGCGGTGGCGCGCGCGCGCCGGGCACACTCCCCTCCCTCTGTCGAGGACGAAGACGACAGAGGAGGGAGGCGGGCTGGGCCGCCTGCTGGCTGGGCCGGCCAGCTGCTGCTGGGCTGCACAGGGAGGAGCCCCAGGTAAGCTTCTCCTTTTATTTATTTCTGTTTTCTAATTTCTGACATTTGTTTTGATTTAAATAAAATATTAAATCATTTTATTATCTTATGCCAATTTTTGCAGGAGCTAGATATATTATTCCAGAGCTCCCCAACAGGTGGCATAATTTTTGGACATATATTAATATATATAACTAATATATTTCCAATGCAAATATTTATGCATTAATTCCAAATGCCCAAAATAAATACCTATGAGCTCTTAAAAATATTGGTTTGATTTTTATCTCTGTCCAATATTTTTAAAGAGCAACATGAGCATTTTCTTGGACACTTTTGGAGAAATTTTTATTTGGGTCATTTTCAAAAATGATTCTGAGGGTTTCACAAATCCCCATTTCAAGTTTCTGATGAAAGAGTAAACATGATGCAACACTCTAATGCATGACTAACTAGGGTGTGACACATGCCTTGCTCGGATGTACCGCGTTTGCAAAGTTCAACGCGGTGCCGCACTATGCATACCTCAAGCTCAAGATGCCAGGCCCTAGAGGAGTCATCACGGTCAACGGAAACACTGAACGTTCTCTCCGAACGGAGGAACATACAGCGGCTCTCGCGGCAGAAGTACAATGCAGCCTCTTAAGGCAATTCTCGAGTCCGTCCGTTAAGCGGCCGGACATAGCTAAGCGCGCCCGAAGTAACCTACAACAAGACCACCTGGCACGTTCCGAGCATGCGTAGCAGTGCGGCCCCAACCCCAGCCCCTGCAAAACGTCCAAACAGGTCCCTCACGTACACCATTACGCTCTGAAGATACCATGGGCATGGGGAGAGGGGCACGACCACAATAAGCCCAGACTGCGGCTCAACCACACCAGGGGCTCTCAAGTGTGTCATTCTTTTTTATTTTTACCTTTTATTTTAGGCCTTGTCCGGCAGCAGACCTGCCGAACTCAGGATGCAACAGCCAGGGAAGGACCAAAGGCTACAACGAATATACAGGCGGTCTCCATTACGAGCATTTTTATACACTAGTCCACAGCCTACCCCTGGAGGGGGACATGTTTAATAGTCCCATCCCTTGCTTATTGCACTATTTGTATCGTTCTACATTCATAGCAGCACTTATTGAATAAAACAATGCAGCACCTTTTTGCTTATAACTACATTTCTATTTCATACATATGTATATTTACGACATGTCGCATCCGTACACTTTGGTACGGTTAAAACACACCAGGGGCTTATGGTTCCCGCATCATGGTGTGACAAGTCCGAACACTTTCACAAGTGGGGCACCCCGAACTTATAGCATTATATGCATCGGCTCCGAATCATGTCTTGGGTCAAAAGTTGGGTTTGCCCCGCTCCCATGTTTTGGTACCTTACGTTCCGTTGTATCGGCTAAGGTAGCACTGGGAGAACCACTGCGATTGCGCCCCAGTTGAGCTAGGTTAACGCCTCAGTGGAGAAAACTAAAACTGACCGTCATGATGAGGTGAGAGCCGGTCGCTGTTCGAGAGGTTTTTGCGAGTCCTTAAAGACTTATGCCGCTTAGAGCGAGGAGCCGGATCTTGTCCGGCCCAGGCATGGATAGCGCGCCAAATTCAGCCTTCCGAAGACTAGGGGCTTCACCGAAATTTAAAATTATAGAATTCTATGGCTAAGCGAGAGTGTTCAAGCATTATAAGTCCGGTTGCCTTGTTCGCTGCGTTGAGCGCCTCCCTAGATGGACCCAAAAATGGGAACAAGAGTGCTCAAGTTTATCCCGAACACCTCCGCCTCCTGGTAGGTCCCTTCCTGGGATCCCACCTCAGCATCGTCCGCGACGCGGGGGGTGGAGGCAGTCGGAAGGGAATCCATATCCGACGCACCTAAGGACCCGCTCGACGAAGCGGGAAGATCATCCTTGGGCGGACTGCAGGGTTGTATGCGGCATTAAAAAGACATTATGTGGCGAAAAGGAAAAACCTTGAAGTTATTCGAGAGTCCGGATACTTACGATCTCGCTAGGGGCTTGGGCCTTGGAGGCCAGTCCTCGTCGTCGTCGCTGGCGTTGGTGGAGCAGTCTGGGGGAAGAGTTTTTCCCTTCTTGGACCCCTCGGCCTCCCTTGTTGGGGAGGCCTTCCTTTTCTTCCCTTCCCCCGCTGGGGGAGAGGCTTTCTTCTTCTCCTCCTCGCCTTGGTGGGAGGAGTCGGCCTCGGATTCATCATCCGATAGCACCTGAAAACGGGAACTCTTCCGAGTCCCCGTGGCCTTCTTCTTGGCCTTCTTCTCCGGCACCACATGGGGTGCTGGAGCCAGCAGCCCCGTTAGGCGGGCGTCCGCTGGGTCCTCTGGCAATGGGGCCGGACAAATAGTCCGTTCGGCCTTCGCCAGCCATTCTTGTAAAAGGTAAAGGGAGTTTAGATCCCGCATAGAGTCAAACTATAGAAAACAAGCAGTGAAATCACCTACCTCGTCAGCTGGACACTACGAGCGGAATCCGCGATTTTTGGTAGCGGATGCGGGAGCTTCGGCGCCCTTGAATAGCACCTTCTAGACATCTTCGTACGTAGTGTCGAAGAGCCCGCTCAGGGTCTAGTGCTACGCCAGATCAAACTCCCACATGTTGAAGCCCCATCGTTGGCACGGGAGAATCCGGCGGATGAGCATGACCTGGACTATGTTGACAAGCTTGAGCTTCTTGTCCACCAGCTTCTGGATACAGGCTTGGAGTCCAGTCAACTCCTCCGAATCCCCCCAAATCCGGCCGCTCTCTTTCCAGGAGGTGAGCCGTGTAGGGATGCCGGATCTGAATTCGGGGGCCGCTGCACAATCAGGGTCACGCGGCTCGGTGATGTAGAAGCACCCCGATTGCCACCCCTTGATGGTTTCTACGAAAGTGCCCTCCAGCCATGTAACATGGGACATCCTGCCCACCATGGCGCCTCCGCACTCCGGTTGACTGCCCTTCACAACCTTCGGCTTGACACTGAAGGTCTTGAGCCACAAGCCGAAGTGGGGCTGGATGTCGAGGAAGGCCTCGCACACGACGATAAACACCGAGATGTTGAGGATGAAATTCGGGGCCAGATCATGGAAATCTAGGCCGTAGTAGAACATGAGCCCCCGGACAAAGGGATGAAGTGGGAAGCCCAGTCCGCGGAGGAAATGGGGAAGAAATACTACCCTCTCATGGGGCCTGGGGGTGGGGATGAGCTCTCCCTCATCGGGGAGCCGATGCGCGATGTCGCTCGACAAGTATCCGGCATCGCGCAACTTCTGGATCTGCCCCTCCGTGACGGAGGAGGCCATCCACTTGCCTCCCGCTCCAAACATGGTTGGAGAAGGTTGAGGTGAGAAGTGTGGACTTGGGTGCTGGAGCTTGAGTTCGCGGAGATGGATAAGCCAAGGAGGAAGAAGGCACAGGTAAAAGGAGTGGATCTTTATCCCCTTATATGGGCGGACAAAAACATGTGTCCCCACCGGCCTGGTAAAACTCGCTTATCTCCCAAGCGTCACAACCAATGGCGCGGTTGGGTTGCCCATGTTCGTATTGATGGGAATCCCGGAATAAGGGGAACACGATCTCTGCTTCGACAGGACATGCCAAGGAAACCGCCTCGCTAAACGCGCGGAGGTGGAACAATAAAAACAATTCGAGTAAAAGCTTGGTAATGGTGTGACGTCACGCCACAAAATACGTCAGCAGATTGAACTTGTGTGATATTATTCTCTCTACGGTGGTATGTGGAATTTATTTTGCAGAGCCAGACACTATCATGGTGTTCACAATCTTCTATGAGTTATTCGGAGGAAGAACCCGCCTTGCAATGCCGAAGACAACATGCGCGCCGGACTCATCGTCATTGAAGCCTGGTTCAGGGGCTACTGAGGGAGTTCCGGACTAGGGGGTGTCCGGATAGCCGAACTATCATCATTGGCCGGACTCCCAGACTATGAAGATACAAGATTGAAGACTTCATCCCGTGTCTGGATGGGACTTTCCTTGGCGTGGAAGGCAAGCTCGGCGATACGGATATGTAGATCTCCTACCATTGTAACCGACTCTGTGTAACCCTAGCCCTCTCCGGTGTCTATATAAACCGGATGGCTTTAGTCCTTAGGACGAACAACAAGCATACCATAGGCTAGCTTCTAGGGTTTAGCCTCCTTGATCTCGTGGTAGATCCACTCTTGTAACACACATCATCAATATTAATCAAGTAGGACGTAGGGTTTTACCTCCATCAAGAGGGCCCGAACCTGGGTAAAACATCGTGCCCCTTGTCTCCTGTTACCATCTGCCTAGACACACAGTTCGGGACCCCCTACCCGAGATCCGCCGGTTTTGACACCGACAGCTAGGGTTACACAGAGTCGGTTACAATGTGAGGAGATCTTCATATCGTATCGCCAAGCTTGCCTTCCACGCCAAGGAAAGTCCCATCCGGACACGGGACGGAGTCTTCAATCTTGTATCTTCATAGTCTGGGAGTCCGGCCAAAGGTCTTAGTCCGGCCATCCAGACACCCCCTAATCCAGGACTCCCTCAGTAGCCCCTGAACCAGGCTTCAATGATGACGAGTCCGGCGCGCAAGTTGTCTTTGGCATTGCAAGGTGGGTTCCTCCTCCGAATATTCCATAGAAGATGTTGAACACCAGGATAGTGTTCGGCTCTGCAAAAATAAGTTCCACATTCCACCGTAGAGAGAATAATATTTGCATCAATCGGATCTGCTGACGTACTCCATAGCATGACGTCCCAGCCAGGCCTCCATTCGAATCATTTTACTGTCCCACCTCAGCGCGTTTAGCGAGGTGGTTTCCCTGGCACGTCCCGTCAAAGCAGAGATCGTGTCCCCTTATTCCGGGATCCTCATCAATACGGGTGTGGGTAACCCAACCGCGCCATTAACCACGGCGCTTGGGAGATAAGCGAGTTTTACTAGGCCGGTGGGGGCTTGTAGCTTCGGCCGCCCATATAAGGGGATAAGAATCCGCCCTTTGCATTCACGCCTTCTTCCTCCTCTGCTTATCCGTCCCTGCGCGCTCGAGCTCCAGCACCCAAGCCCGCACTTCCCACGTCAACCTTCTCCAACCATGTCCGGATCGGGAGGTAGATGGATGGCCTCCTCCGTCACGGAGGGGCAAATGAAAAAGCTGAGGAAGGTCGGATACTTGTCTGACGACATCGCGCACCGGCTTCCAGATGTGGGGCAACTCATCCCCACCTCTAGGCCCCATGAGAGGGTTGTTTTTCTTCCCCATTTCCTCCACGGACTAGGTTTTCCTCTTCACCCGTTCGTCCGGGGGCTCATGTTCTACTACGGCCTGGACTTCCACGATCTGGCCCCGAACTTTATCCTCAACATCTCGGTGTTCATCGTCGTGTGCGAGGCCTTCCTCTGCATCCAGCCCCACTTCGGCTTATGGCTGGAGACCTTTAATGTCAAGCCGAAAGTGGTGAGCGGCCACCAAGCGGAGTGCGGAGGTGCCATGGTGGGCCGGATGGCCAACGTCCTATGGCTCGAGGGCTCCTTCGTGGAGACAATAAAAGGATGGC
Organism: Triticum dicoccoides; assembly: GCF_002162155.2. Classification (NCBI taxonomy): domain Eukaryota; kingdom Viridiplantae; phylum Streptophyta; class Magnoliopsida; order Poales; family Poaceae; genus Triticum; species Triticum dicoccoides. Next base: position 480,529,368 of record NC_041387.1, on the reverse strand, counting down.
AATCGGGGTGGTTCTACATCACCGAGCCACGCGACCCCAAATGGGAAGCGGCCCCCGAATTCCGATCTGGTTTTCCCACACGGCTCACCTCCTGGAAAGAGACGGGCCTAATGTGGGGAGATTCAGAAGAGCTGACCAGACTCCAAACCTGTGTCAAAAAGCTGGTGAGCAAGAACCTCAAGCTCGTCAACATAGTCCAGGTCATGCTTATCCGCCGGGTCCTCCCATGCCAACAACGGGCCTTCAAATTGTGGGAGTTCGATCCACCACAGCACCTGAGGGAGTTCCGGACTAGGGGTGTCCGGATAGCCGAACTATCATCATCGGCCGGACTCCAAGACTATGAAGATACAAGATTGAAGACTTCGTCGTGTGACCGGATGGGACTTTCCTTGGCGTGGAAGGCAAGCTTGGCGATACGCATATGTGGATCTCCTACCTTTGTAACCGACTCTGTGTAACCCTAGCCCTCTTCGGTGTCTATATAAACCAGATGGCTGTAGTCCATAGGACGAACAACAATCATACCATAGGCTAGCTTCTAGGGTTTAGCCTCCTTGATCTCGTGGTAGATCTACTCTTGTAACCCACATCATCAATATTAATCAAGCAGGACGTAGGGTTTTACCTCCATCAAGAGGGCCCGAACCTGGGTAAAAACATCGTGTCCCTCGTCTCCTGTTACCATTCGCCTAGACGCACAGATCGGGAGCCCCTACACGAGATCCGCCGGTTTTGACACCTACATTGGTGCTTTCATTGAGAATTCCTCTATGTCGTCACCGACAGGCTCGATGGCTTCTTCGATCATCATCAATGACGTAGTCTAGGGTGAGACCTTCCTCCCCGGACAGATCTTCATATTCGGCGGCTTTGCACTGCGGGCCAATTCGCTTGGCTAACTGGAGCAGATCGAAAGCTATGCCCCTGGCCGTCAGGTCAGATTTGGAAGTTTGAACTTCAGGGCTGACATCCGCGGGGACTTGATCTTCGACGGATTCGAGCCACAGCCGAGCGTGCCGCACTGTCACGTCGGGCATGATTTAGCTCTGCCGCCGGACAGTACCCTAGAGGCCGCACTCGAAACCACTCCAATCTTCAATTCGGAGCCAGCTCCGCAGATCGAGGATGGATGCCTAGACACCGCCTCGGGGGCTACAACCTCTACGGCGATAGAGCCGAACACTGACTTTTTCCCTCATAAAGCTCGTGACTCCAAGGTGCCGGACTCCTCGCCGGACTCTGAACCTCCCGCGCCCGCCCTAATCGAATCCGATTGGGCGCCGATCATGGAGTTCACCGCAGCGGACGTCTTCCAACACTCAACTTTCGGTGACATCTTGAGTTCGCTAAAATATCTCTCGTTATCAGGAGAGCCCTGGCCGGACTGCGGTCAGGACGGTTGGGATGTGGACGACGAAGAAATTCAAAGCACACCCACCACCCACTTGGTAGCCGTTGTTGATTATTTAACCGACATGCTAGACTACGACTCCGAGGACATCGACGGTATGGACGACGACGCCGGAGACGACCAAGAACCAGCGCCCACTGGGCACTGGACAGCCACCTCATCGTAGGACATATACATGGTCGATATCCCAAAAGATGGGAATGGCGAAGGAAAAGAGGAGGATGACCCCTCCAAAAAGCAGCCCAAGCGCCGGCGTCAGCGGCGCCGCTCTAAATCCCGCCACAGCAAGAATGAAGACTCCGGCACCGGAGACAATAATACACCTGACAGTGCCGAAGAAAACCCGCTCCTGCAAGATGCAGCGCAGGAGGATGGAGACGCCAGCCCTTATGAAGGAGCGGCAGGGGAGGAGGCAGAGGATTATACGCCTCCCTCCGGAGATGAAGCGAGCCTCGACGATGACGAATTCGTCGTGCCTGAGGATCCCGTCGAACAAGAGCGTTTTAAACGCAGGCTTATGGCCACGGCGAACAGCCTCAAGAAAAAGCAGCAACAACTTAGAGCTGATCAGGATCTGCTAGCCGACAGATGGACTGAAGTCCTCGCGGCCGAAGAGCATGAGCTCGAACGCCCCTCCAAAAGCTACCCCAAACGCAAGCTGCTCCCCTGATTAGAGGAGGAGGCTTACGAACCCGCATCACCAGGAGACAATACGGCTGACCGACTACCCCGTGGTCATGACAGAGTGGCCTCTAGGCCCTTCACCAGACCCGTACCCCGGCATCGCTCAAAAAGCACACGGCCACAGGGGAACACTCCGGACTTGCGAGATATATTGGAGGATAAGGCAAGACAATCAAGATCGATCTATGGATCGCGTGGGCGTCCCACGAGACGTGACGACAATCGTCACGCCGGACACAGTAAGTCTGGCCGGGCCGAACAAAATAGACCAAGCTCCCTTGAGCTTCGTCGTGATATCGCCCAGTACAGAGGCGCCGCACACCCACTATGCTTCACAGATGAAGTAATGGATCATCAAATCCGCAAAGGGTTTAAACCCATCAATATTGAATCCTATGATGGCACAACAGACCCCGCGGTTTGGATTGAAGACTATCTCCTTCACATCCACATGGCCCGTGGTGATGATCTTCACGCCATCAAATACCTCCCCCTCAAGCTTAAAGGACCAGCCCGGCATTGGCTCAACAGCTTGCCAGCAGAGTCAATTGGGAGTTGGGAGGACCTGGAAGCCGCATTCCTTGATAACTCCAGGGCACTTATGTGCGACCACCAGACGCTGATGACCTAAGCCACATAATTCAGCAGCCAAACGAATCGGCCAGGCAATTCTGGACACGGTTCTTAACCAAGACAAACCAAATCGTCGACTGTCCGGATGCGGAGGCCCTCGCGGACTTTAAGTATAACATCCGCGACGAGTGGCTTGCCCGGCACCTGGGACAGGAAAAACCGAAATCCATGGCAGCCCTCACATCACTCATGACCCGCTTCTGCGCGGGTGAGGACAGCTAGCCAGCACGCAGCAATAACCTTAGCAAAAATTCTGGCAGTCCGGACTTTAAGGACCGAAATGGCAGGCCGCATCGCAACAAAAACAAACGCCGCATTAACGGCGATCATATTGAGGATACGTCAGTCAATGCCGGATTCAGAGGCTCTAAACCCGGTCAGCGGAAAAAGCCATTCAAAATAACTACTCCGGGTCCGTCCAATTTGGACCGAATACTCGACCGCTTGTGCCAGATACACGGCACCCCCGAAAAGCCAGCTAACCACACCAATAGGGACTGTTGGGTATTCAAGCAGGCAGGCAAGTTAATTGCCGAAAACAATGACATGGGGCTACATAGCGATGACGAGGACGAGTCCCAACCGCCGAACTATAGAGGACAGAAGGGTTTCCCCCCACAGGTGCGGATGGTGAACATGATATACACAATGCACATACCCAAAAGGGAGCGGAAGCGTGCACTTAGGGATGTCTATGCGATGGAGCCAGTTGCCTCGAAGTTCAACCCATGGTCCTCCTGCCCGATCAATTTTGACCGAAGGGACCACCCCACCAGCATCCGCCATGGCGGATTCGCCGCACTGGTCTTAGACCCAATCATCGATGGATTTCACCTAACCAGAGTCCTGATGGACGGAGGCAGCAGCCTGAACCTGCTTTACTAGGATACAGTGCGCAAAATGGGCATAGACCCCTCAAGGATTAAACGTACCAAAACGACCTTTGAAGTCGTCATACCAGGTGTAGAAGCCAATTGTACAGGCTCAATTACACTGGAAGTGGTCTTCGGATCCCCGGATAACTTCCGAAGCGAGGAGTTAATCTTCGACATAGTCCCGTTCCGCAGCGGCTATCACGCCTTGCTCGGGCGTACTGCATTTGCAAAGTTCAACGCGGTGCCGCACTACGCATACCTCAAGCTCAAGATGCCAGGCCCTCAAGGAGTCATCACGCTCAACGAAAACACTGAATGTTCTCTCCGCACGGAGGAACATACAGCGGCTCTTGCGGCAAAAGTGCAATGCAGCCTCTTAAGGCAATTCTCGAGTCCGACCTTTAAGCGGCCGGACACAGCTAAGCGCGCCCGGAGTAACTTACAACAAGACCACCTGGCACGTTCCGAGCACGCGTAGCACTGTGGCCCCAACCCCAGCTCCTACGAAACGTTAAAGCAGATCCTTCGCGTACACCATTACGCTCTGAAGATACCATGGGCATGGGGAGAGGGGCACGACCACGATAAACTCAGACTGCGGCTCAACCGCACCAGGGGCTCTCAAGTGTGTCGTTCTTTTTTCTTTTCTTTTTACCTTTTATTTTTTACCCATAGGACTCCATTTGTCAGAGGCCCTGTCCGGCAGCAGATCTGCCGAACTCACGATGCAACAGCCAGGAAAGGATAAAGGCTACAACGAATATACAAGTGGTCTCCGTTATGATCATTTTTATACACCAATCTGCAGCCTACCCCTGGAGGGGGACATGTTTAATAGTCCCATACCTTGCTTATCGCACTATTTGTATCGTTCTGCATTCGTAGCAACACTTATTGAATAAAACAATGCAGCACCTTTTTGCTTATAATTGCATTTCCTTTTCATAGATATGTTCATCCACGGCATATTGCATCCGTACACTTTGGTACGGCTAATACACACCAGGGGCTTATGTTCCCCACGTCATGGTGTGATGAGTCCGAACACTTTCACAAGTGCGGCACCCCGAACTTATGGCACTATATGCATCGGGTCCGAATCATGTCTTGGGTCAATAGTTGGGTTTGCCCGGCTCCCATGTTTTGGTACCTTACGTTCCGTTATATCGGCTAAGGTAGCACTGGGAGAACCACTGCGATTGTGCCCCAGTTGAGCTGGGTTAACACCTCAGTGGAGAAAGCTAAAACTGACCGTCATGATGAGGTGAGAGCCGGTCGCTGTTCGAGAGGTTTTTTGCTAGACCTTAAAGACTTATGCCGCTTAGAGCGAGGAGCCGGATACTGTCCAGCCAAGGCGTGGATAGCGCCCCAAATTCGGCCTTCCGAAGACTAGGGGCTTCGCCGAAATTTAAAATTATAGAATTCTATGGTTAAGTGAGAGTGTTCAAGCATTATAAGTCCGGTTGCCTTATTCGCTGTGTCGAGCGCCTCCCTAGATGGACCCAAAAATGGGAACAAGAGCGCTCGAGTTTATCCCGAACACCCCAGCACTCGTGGCATGGGGGCTGAAGCCGACGACTTGCCATCTCTCAGATTTGATAAACAGCCGCACAGAAGGTAATATTTTAAATTAACAAGTGTTTCTTAGCGCATATGAACCAAGTTTTCAGCGCACAGGATAACAAAATGCGAGTCTACTCAAATATTACATCTTTGGAGCACTCACCCGCAATAGTGCGGGCGCCCTTCAGCACACTCTTATAATACATCACGGGCGTGCGATGCTCCTTGCCCTCTGGTGGGGGGTCCGTCACAAGCTTCTGGGCATCCATCTTGCCCCAATGCACCTTTGCGCGGGCAAGGGCCCGACGGGCACCGTCAATACAGGCGGAGTGCTTGATAACTTCAACCCACGGGCACGCATCCACCAGCCGCCGCACCAGGCCGAAGTAGCTCCCAGGCATAGCCTCCTTAGGCCACAGCCGAACTATATGGCCCTTCATGGCCTGTTCGGCCGCCTTGTGGAGCTCGACCAGCTGCTTCAGCTGGTCGCTAAGGGGCACCGGATGTCCGGCCTCAGCATACTAAGACCAGAAGACCTTCTCCGTCGAGATCCCCTCCTCGGCCCGGTAGAATGCGGCAGCATCGAACATGCTGCGAGCAAGATCTGCGAACGCTCCTAGAGAGCTCCGAATTCGGGTAAGCAACAGGTAATTAACACTCACATGCTTACTTTTCATGAAAAATGCCTTACCCGCTGCTATTTTCTTCATCGCCTCAATCTCCTGGAGGGCCTTGTAGGCTTCGGCCTTAGCGGCTGTCAGGACCCCGACTCAATGCCACATCGATCTAGCATGTAACACCTCATATCACTTTGCGGCCTCACGCACGGTATCCCCACGGGTGTCGACTTACCTTTGCCCGGGACCGTTTGCGCCTTTTGGCACACGTATATGATGGTGTCGCTAGCATCCATATGATAAAGAGCCCGGGCTGACATGGCTAGTCGTAAACCCAAAGTGGCACTAACTTACAGGGACAGGCATCCATGACCCAGCATCGAACGTGTCGGTCATCAGCGAGTGAATCCAGGCTGTAGCACTGGGCTAACAGGACTCCGGTGAACCGGGCTGTAGCGGGCTAGCAGGACTCCGGTATTCATCGCGTGACATTTCCCCGAAGGGACAGACACAGGATCGAGAAGGACACATGCCGGCCAACCTAGGTGTTCCGGAGCAGTAGCAAGCTACCAGGGCTCAGTGGAAGCACTAGGAGACATTTCCCGGTAAGAGAGAACTACTAAGGATAAACAACTAGATAGTCAGATCCCACACATAGCAATACACATTACACGTACGCATAACATGCAAGCATGTGCTGTACAACATGGCATCACAGCATAACTCAACAATCATATAGATAAAGGCTCAGAAGAGCCATCATAGCATTTATTGCAAACAGGGGTCACAAGACCCATCATACAGAGCATACAAGCAACAAGCGGAAGCATTACATGTCTGGGTACAGACATCTACAAATGAAAAAGGCTGAAAGCCTGACTATCTACATCATCCGATCAAGATCGTAGCTGAGGTACTAGCTACTAGTCGAAGTCCATGAGAACCCTAGTAAGACCGAAGTCTCCGCTGCAAAAACATAAATAAAGCAACATGAGTACAAAGGTACTCAGCAAGACTTACATCAGATCCTATCATACATGCATTTGTATCAAGAGAGTAATGTGGGGTTTAGTTGCAGCAAGCCAGCTTTGACTCTGTGGCTATCCTGTTCTACGACTACCAGAAACTCTTGAGGTGAAACAACGTACACGAGTCCACTAATCACCACACAATACACTACTATGGATTCATCCCCGTCTCCCTACGAGAAGGCCATCCATAGCACTCACACATGTCTTGAGCATTTTAGGGTATCCACTTCAAGTTGTCTATGTACCATGTAAGCATCCAAGAAGTCCATAACCGCGGACCCGGCTATTCGAATAGATCATGTTAACCCTGCAGGGGTGTACTTCTTCACACACGCTCTCGCCACTTACCGCCATGTACACGTCATGTATCTCGGCAACCTTCAAGCGGAAGCCTGGCGAGGGTGTCGGCCACGACCTGACTAACCACACAAGACTCTAGTCCAGGTTTATCGCCTATTCGGGTTCCATCCGCAAGGAGATCCGGCCGGGGTGTCGCTCACGGCCCCAAACGATGTGAGCAGGGTTCCCGAGCCCACCAACTGGGTGCCACTCGGTACACCGTGCCACGTGTGCCTAGTCTGTCCCAAGCCCACCCTGCCGGGTGCCACCTGGTAGAAAAATAGCACTACCTACAAACACCAGAAACTAGTTGCAACTCCTGGACAGAGATCAAGTTGGTTAATAAGCCGAGAGAGTCAATTAAGGATCCCAATGTGTGGTAGTATCGAGTCATTGGACAACATACATAGAACTCAGTGCTTAAGGACGGTTCCAGCGAGACAACCCACCATGTACTCCTACATGGCCTCTCACCGCTACCTTTACCAAATCGTGTTCACACACTTAACTCTCAGCATCAGAACATATCGTAACACTCCAATTCATTCCCAATGAACCAGACCTGACACAACTCTAAGCAATAGCAGGCATAGCATGGTAGGAACACAACAATGGCTTCAATCAACTCCTACACATGCTAGTGGGTTTCAACTATCTACTGTGGCAATGACAGGTCATGCAGAGGAATGGGTTCAACTACCGCAGCACAAAGTAGCAGATGAATCGTTGTTGTCCTAATGCAATAACTGAGAGCAGGAGCGAGAGAGTAGGGTTTTATCGAAATGAACAAGGGGGTTTGCTTGCCTGGTAAATCAACAAGGGAGGCACTGCTCCACAGACAGGTACTCTGGAACGTCTCCGGAGCAGGACCTATCGAGAAGGAACGGTGCCGACAATCAATACACAATCATATGCAACAATATGATGCATGAACATGGCATGTAGATGTGATGCTGTTGAGCTAATGCAACTAGTAAACATTTGGTTTGAAATCCATTTGAACCAAAGGTTCAAATGCATTTCTAAATTAGGTCTCTTATATATGCCATAATGTGTTTTCCCATATTCAGCATGTATAAGTAGGTTTTTCATGCATGAAACTAGTACAGATGGAAAGGTTGCATTTTTCTGATAATTTTTCATATATAACTTATTTTAATCTGAGCTACGGTTGAATTGATATGAATTTTTGAAGTTTAAAACAATTTCTGGAATTTTCTGATTAAATTTAATTCTAGAAATCATATTATAGCGCCAGCATGACGTCAGCTCGACGTCAGCGGTCAACTGGGCTGGTCCAGGTCAAACCTGACGTGTGGGACCCACACGTCAGTGACAGGGGGGTTAACAGGGGTTAATTTAGTTTAATTAAAAGGTTAGGGGGCACCGGGGCCCACTGTCAGTGTCAGGGGGGGTCAGTTAACGGTGATTAGCACTAAGCTAATCACCCGACGGGCCGGGCCCACATGGCAGGGCTCAGGCGACGGGGCTCGCCGCCGGCGACCTCTGGACGCGGCGGAGTCCGCGAAACAGGCCACGGGGGCGGCGTCGGAGAGCACCGGGGCGTAGCCCGGGCTCTCGCGCATCTGGTGGGACAGGTGGGAGGAGCGGGGAAGGCCGGAGCTCGCCGGAGCAAGGCTCGTGGCGGCGGCCGGAGCTCGGCTTCGAGCGGGAACGGGCTGCGGGGCACGGGGAGGCCACCTGAGGGGCTCGGCGGCACCCTCGTGGCACCGGGAGCACGCTAGGGTGCTTAGTTTGGGCGGAGGCGGGCCGAGACGGCGACGGCGACATGGACGGCGGCGAGAGGCTTCGGCCGTGGTGGGGAACGGTGCTACGGCGCGCGGGCAGTTAAACGGGGAGGGGGAAGCGGTGGCGGAGCTCACCGCGGTTGCAGCGGCAGTCGAAGTGGGCGCGGGGACGCACTGAAGCGGCCGGAGCGTCGATGGGGATCCACGGCGGCCGGCGATGGAAAAGACGACGGCGGCGGCTCCACGGGGCGTCCGGAGGGGCACGGCTTGACGGGGAGCTTCAGGGCGAGGGGGCGGAGCTCCTGCGCGTGTCGGGGGAGAGAGAACCAGGGGAGGGGGAGGAATGAGAGAGTGGGAGAGAGGTGCGGGGCGTCGCATGGCATCGTCCGGTCCATCCAGAGCGACGAGGGGAGGACAGGCAGGCAGGGAGGGAGGAGGTGGCGCGGCGCGGCGGTGCGCGCGCGTCGGGCACGCGCCGTCCCCCTGTCGGGGAGGAAGACGACAGAGGAGGGGGGGCCAGGTGGGCTGGGCCGCCTGCTGGCTGGGCCGGCCTGCCGCGGCTGGGCTGCACAGGGGGGGAGCCCCAGGTAAGCCCCTCCTTCCTTTTATTTTTGTTTTCTATTTTTTCTGACATTTGTTTTGATTTAATAAAATACTAAATCAATTTATTACCTTATGCCAATTTTTGCAGGAGCTAGATATATTATTCCAGAGCTCTTTTATAATTGGCATAATTTTTGGACCATATTTCATATATATAGAAATATATTTCCAATGCAAATATTTATCGAATTAATCCAAATGGCCAAAATAAATATCCATGAGCTCCTAAAAATATTGTTTTGATTTTTATCTATGTCCAATATTTTTAGAGGGCATCATGAGCATTTTCTTGGACCCTTTTGGAGAAATTTTTATTTGGGTCATTTTCAAAAATGATTCTGAGGGTTCCACCAATCCTCATTTCAATTTTAAATGAAATTTAAATATGATGCACAAATGGCTAGCTAGACTAAGTCATACCAGACTAGGGATGTGACAACTCGCCCCCACTTGAAAGAATCTCGTCTCGAGATTCAGGGGTCGACGGAAAAAAAAAGTGGGGTACTCCAGTCGAAGACGATCTTCTCGCTCCCAAGTAGCTTCTCTCTCGGAATGATGAGACCACTGAACTTTGAGAAACTTGATGTTCTGACGTCGAGTGACACGCTCTGCTTGATCAAGAATGCGAACCGGGTACTCTCGGTATGTGAGGTTATCTTGGAGATCAAGCGTTTCGTTTACCACTCCGCGGATGGGATCCGAGAAGCAACGCCTGAGTTGAGAGACGTGGAAGACATCATGAACTCGAGAAAGATGTGGGGGTAGTTCCAACTGGTAGGCAACCTCTCCTCGTTTAGCGAGAATACGAAAAGGACCAATGTAACAAGGAGCCAACTTGCCCTTGATACCGAAACGATGGGTACCCTTCAAAGGAGTAACCCGAAGGTAAGCTTGGTCGCCAATTTCATAAGTCATATCCTTATGATGACGATCATACTGACTCTTTTGACGAGATTGGGCTGTTTTCAAATTCTCACGAATGATGCGAACTTGCTCTTCTGCCTCCTGGATCATGTCCGGTCCAAAGAATTGTCTTTCACCGGTTTCTGACCAGTTCAGAGGTGTTCGACATCTTCGTCCATAGAGAACCTCAAAAGGAGCTTTCTTGACGCTGGATTGGTAGCTATTGTTATAAGCAAACTCGGCGAAAGGAAGACATTTCTCCCAATCCATACCGAATGAGATAACGCAAGCTCTAAGCATGTCTTCGAGAATTTGATTGACCCGTTCCACCTGACCACTCGACTGAGGGTGGAAAGCGGTACTGAAGGAAAGATGGGTTCCCATGGCAGTTTGGAAACTCTCCCAGAAATGAGAAGTGAAAAGACTGCCACGGTCTGAATTGATCTCTAGTGGAACACCATGGAGTGATACTATTCGAGAAATGTATAAGTCAGCAAGCTGACTAGCAGTGATACTCTCTCGAACAGGAAGGAAGTGAGCCACCTTGGAAAGATGATCAACGACTACGAAGATAGCGTTATTCCCTCTCTTGGTCCTGGGAAAGCCGGTGATGAAGTCCATACCAACTTTATCCCATTTCCATTCAGGAATAGCTAAAGGCTGAAGGGTGCCAGCAGGTCTTTGATGCTCTGCCTTAACACGACGACATACATCACAATTAGCAACGAAGTCGGCGATTTCTCTCTTCATCCTAGTCCACCAGAACCTCTGGCGTAGGTCCTGATACATCTTAGTGCTACCGGGATGAATCGTGAGAGGAGATTCATGCGCCTCCTTAAGAATCAACTGCCGAAGATGTTGCTTCTTGGGAACCACCAAGCGATTCTCAAAGAAAACAACACCTCGAGCATCAACAGAGAAACTACCAGCAACTCCCTTCTTAACGTTATCCTTGATACGAGAAATACCCGTATCATATTGCTGGCTAGTTATGATCTGATCCTCAAGAGCAGGTTTCGCCACCAAGGTAGAAAGAAATCCGTGAGGAGCAATGTGAAGGTTAAGCTTACAGAATTCCTCATGGAGAAGTGGTTGGCCTTGCTGCAACATGAGATTGTTGCAATAAGATTTACGGCTTAGTGCATCAGCCATGACATTGGCTTTTCCTGGGGTGTAGGTAATCCCTAGATCATAATCTGTAATCAACTCCAACCAACGTCTTTGCCTAAGGTTCAAATCTGGTTGGGTGAAGATATACTTGAGACTCTGGTGATCAGTCTAGATCTCGCAACGTTTACCAAGGAGGTAATGTCGCCAGGTCTTGAGTGCATAGACTACGGCTGCAAGCTCTAGACCATGTGTAGGGTAATTCTCCTCATGTGGATGCAACTGTCGAGATGCATAGGCAATCACATGACGATCCTGCATAAGAATGCAACCTAGTCCCTGTCGTGAGGCGTCGCAGTAGATAATAAAGTCTTTAGTGAAATCCGGTGGCACAAGTATGGGAGCAGAAGTCAGGCGCCTTTTCAGTTCCTGAAAACTGTACTCACACTGTGGGGACCACTCGAACTTTTTATCTTTCTTGAGAAGTTCCGTGAGGGGTTTGGCTACTTTGGAGAAGTTTTCAACAAAGCGGCGACAATAACTGGCTAGCCCAAGGAAGCTCCTAACTTGTTTAACGGTCTCAGGTGGAGTCCAATCGAGAACAGCCTGAACTCTCTCGGGGTTGACACCAATGCCCTTACCAGAGATTACGTGGCCTTAGTAGGTCACTTCTGACAACCAAAATTCACACTTGGAGAACTTGGCATAAAGGCGGTGCGCTCTAAGTTTTTCTAACACAAGTCTAAGATGTTTGGCATGCTCTTCCTCGTTCTTCGAGTAAATAAGAATGTCATCGAGGTAAACCACGACGAACTTATCTAAGTACTCCATGAAGATCGAGTTCATCAGGCGGGAGAATGTGGCTGGGGCGTTGGTTAGGCCGAAGGACATGACGGTGTACTCGTACTGACCATAACGAGTGACAAAAGCTGTCTTGGGAATGTCCCCGTTTCTGATTTTGATTTGGTGGTATCCTAACCTTAAATCCATCTTGGAGAAGACTGAGGATCCAGCGAGCTGATCATACAGATCGTTGATCCTGGGGAGCGGATATTTGTTCTTTATCGTGACCAAATTAACGGAATGATAATCTACAACCATCCGGTCCGTACCGTCTTTCTTCTTGACGAAGAGGACGGGGCAAGCCCAAGGAGAAGAACTAGGACGGATGATACCCTTTTGCAAGGACTCATCGAGTTGTTTCTTAAGCTCGGCTAGTTCTAAGGGTGCCATCTTACTCTGGGTGAAACTACAAAACTCTTCTCTCTTGCGATCAAGAAGGGCCTGGGGAATGTGATGCTCACGAAAAGCCTCAGTGAAATCCTTCCAGGTAGGAATCTGGCCAGCTGGAAGCAAAGTCTCATAGTTCTGCCACCAAAGACTAGCAGGACCTTCCAGGTGGTATGTGGCATAAGTGACCTTGTCATCTTCAGCTATGCTCACGGAAAGCAGCTTATGAGTGATGCTACGGAGCCAGTCATCTGCATCGAGTGGTTCGATGGAATGATGAAAGGTAGGTGGGTGCAAGCGAATGAAATCATGAATGGTAGCAGACTTATTGGACTGGCGTGCGGTGTTCTCCTCGATACGTGCCAACAAACGGTTAGACTCACGCTTGTTCCTCTCCATCTCTAGCATGAACTCGGTCAACGAAGGCTGGTCGGGAGGATCCTCATCCCTACCATCTCCGTGGTTCTGGCTACGAGCAACGGAACTTTGCTTAGCTGATGACATCCTGAGAAACGAAACCAAGGACGGAATCAGCATCAATTATAGACTGTAGAATGTAGGACAAGGAATTAGTATCACTCGAACTCCTTAGGAAAATTCCGGCAGCATAACGGCAGTAAAATGCTCAGAATGAGACATCCTACTAGAATGGGGTAATAACATACTCCTCAGCATTACTCAAGGTTCTGAGATCATGCTAAACAGACTACACCGGAAATACTCGAAAACTGGGGTATGACTCTAATCAACCAGTCCTATGGAACTACGGAGTAGTAACACGTGATCCTGATAGACGGAAGAGAAAACCTAGTTCCTTAACCCCGTAGGAAAGATAGGATGACTCAGATCAGAAGGCCATGAGGTAAAGGAGTAAAAGAGCCTTACGTTCCTTCCCACAATCAATTCCCTTACATAACTAAAGAATTTCTAGACTCAACTTCGACCGGTATGGCTTGGTAATCCTACAGGCAGTCAGGCTCTGATACCAGCGCTGTCAGGACCCCGACTCAATGCCACATCGATCTAGCATGTAACACCTCATATCACTTTGCGGCCTCACGCACGGTATCCCCACGGGTGTCGACTTACCTTTGCCCGGGACCGTTTGCGCCTTTTGGCACACGTATATGATGGTGTCGCTAGCATCCATATGATAAAGAGCCCGGGCTGACATGGCTAGTCGTAAACCCAAAGTGGCACTAACTTACAGGGACAGGCATCCATGACCCAGCATCGAACGTGTCGGTCATCAGCGAGTGAATCCAGGCTGTAGCACTGGGCTAACAGGACTCCGGTGAACCGGGCTGTAGCGGGCTAGCAGGACTCCGGTATTCATCGCGTGACATTTCCCCGAAGGGACAGACACAGGATCGAGAAGGACACATGCCGGCCAACCTAGGTGTTCTGGAGCAGTAGCAAGCTACCAGGGCTCAGTGGAAGCACTAGGAGACATTTCCCGGTAAGAGAGAACTACTAAGGATAAACAACTAGATAGTCAGATCCCACACATAGCAATACACATTACACGTACGCATAACATGCAAGCATGTGCTGTACAACATGGCATCACAGCATAACTCAACAATCATATAGATAAAGGCTCAGAAGAGCCATCATAGCATTTATTGCAAACAGGGGTCACAAGACCCATCATACAGAGCATACAAGCAACAAGCGGAAGCATTACATGTCTGGGTACAGACATCTACAAATGAAAAAGGCTGAAAGCCTGACTATCTACATCATCCGATCAAGATCGTAGCTGAGGTACTAGCTACTAGTCGAAGTCCATGAGAACCCTAGTAAGACCGAAGTCTCCGCTGCAAAAACATAAATAAAGCAACATGAGTACAAAGGTACTCAGCAAGACTTACATCAGATCCTATCATACATGCATTTGTATCAAGAGAGTAATGTGGGGTTTAGTTGCAGCAAGCCAGCTTTGACTCTGTGGCTATCCTATTCTACGACTACCAGAAACTCTTGAGGTGAAACAACGTACACGAGTCCACTAATCACCACACAATACACTACTATGGATTCATCCCCGTCTCCCTACGAGAAGGCCATCCATAGCACTCACACATGTCTTGAGCATTTTAGGGTATCCACTTCAAGTTGCCTATGTACCATGTAAGCATCCAAGAAGTCCATAACCGCGGACCCGGCTATTCGAATAGATCATGTTAACCCTGCAGGGGTGTACTTCTTCACACACGCTCTCGCCACTTAACGCCATGTACACGTCATGTATCTCGGCAACCTTCAAGCGGAAGCCTGGCGAGGGTGTCGGCCACGACCTGACTAACCACACAAGACTCTAGTCCAGGTTTATCGCCTATTCGGGTTCCATCCGCAAGGAGATCCGGCCGGGGTATCGCTCACGGCCCCAAACGATGTGAGCAGGGTTCCCGAGCCCACCAACCGGGTGCCACTCGGTACACCGTGCCACGTGTGCCTAGTCTGTCCCAAGCCCACTCTCCCGGGTGCCACCGGGTAGAAAAATAGCACTACCTACAAACACCAGAAACTAGTTGCGACTCCTGGACAGAGATCAAGTTGGTTAATAAGCCGAGAGAGTCAATTAAGGATCCCAATGTGTGGTAGTATCGAGTCATTGGACAACATACATAGAACTCAGTGCTTAAGGACGGTTCCAGCGAGACAACCCACCATGTACTCCTACATGGCCTCTCACCGCTACCTTTACCAAATCGTGTTCACACACTTAACTCTCAGCATCAGAACATATCGTAACACTCCAATTCATTCCGAATGAACCAGACCTGACACAACTCTAAGCAATAGCAGGCATAGCATGGTAGGAACACAACAATGGCTTCAATCAACTCCTACACATGCTAGTGGGTTTCAACTATTTACTGTGGCAATGACAGATCATGCAGAGGAATGGGTACAACTACCGCAACACAAAGTAGCAGATGAATCGTTGTTGTCCTAATGCAATAACTGAGAGCAGGAGCGAGAGAGTAGGGTTTTATCGAAATGAACAAGGGGGTTTGCTTGCCTGGTAAATCAACAAGGGAGGCACTGCTCCACAGACAGGTACTCTGGAACGTCTCCGGAGCAGGACCTATCGAGAAGGAACGGTGCCGGCAATCAATACACAATCATATGCAACAATATGATGCATGAACATGGCATGTAGATGTGATGCTGTTGAGCTAATGCAACTAGTAAACATTTGGTTTGAAATCCATTTGAACCAAAGGTTCAAATGCATTTCTAAATTAGGTCTCTTATATATGCCATAATGTGTTTTCCCATATTCAGCATGTATAAGTTGGTTTTTCATGCATGAAACTAGTACAGATGGAAAGGTTGCATTTTTCTGATAATTTTTCATATATAACTTATTTTAATCTGAGCTACGGTTGAATTGATATGAATTTTTGAAGTTTAAAACAATTTCTGGAATTTTCTGATTAAATTTAATTCCAGAAATCATATTATAGCGCCAGCATGACGTCAGCACGACGTCAGCGGTCAACTGGGCTGGTCCGGGTCAAACCTGACGTGTGGGACCCACACGTCAGTGACAGGGGGGTTAACAGGGGTTAATTTAGTTTAATTAAAAGGTTAGGGGGCACCGGGGCCCACTGTCAGTGTCAGGGGGGGTTAGTTAACGGTGATTAGCACTAAGCTAATCACCCGACGGGCCGGGCCCACATGGCAGGGCTCAGACGACGGGGCTTGCCGCCGGCGACCTCTGGACGCGGCGGAGTCCGCGAAACAGGCCACGGGGGCGGCGTCGGAGAGCACCGGGGCGTAGCCCGGGCTCTCGCGCATCTGGTGGGACAGGTGGGAGGAGCGGGGAAGGCCGGAGCTCGCCGAAGCAAGGCTCGCGGCGGCGGCCGGAGCTCGACTTCGAGCGGGAACGGGCTGCATGGCACGGGGAGGCCACCTGAGGGGCTCGGCGGCACCCTCGTGGCACCGGGAGCACGCTAGGGTGCTTAGTTTGGGTGGAGGCGGGCCGAGACAGCGACTGCGACATGGACGGCGGCGAGAGGCTTCGGCCGTGGTGGGGAACGGTGCTACGGCGCGCGGGCAGTTAAACGGGGAGGGGGAAGCGGTGGTGGAGCTCACCGCGGTTGCAGCGGCAGTCGAAGTGGGCGCGGGGACGCACTGAAGCGGCCGGAGCGTCGATGGGGATCCACGGCGGCCAGCGATGGAAAAGACGACGGCGGCGGCTCCACGGGGCGTCCGGAGGGGCACGGCTTGACGGGGAGCTTCAGGGCGAGGGGGCGGAGCTCCTGCGCATGTTGGGGAGGCGAGGGGAGACCGGTGGCCACGGCAACGGCGAGCGGCGGCAGCGATGGCGCTCGGGTGTGCGAGGGGGAGAGAGAACCAGGGGAGGGGGAGGAATGAGAGAGTGGGAGAGAGGTGTGGGGCGTCGCGTGGCGTCGTCCGGTCCATCCAGAGCGACGAGGGGAGGACAGGCAGGCAGGGAGGGAGGAGGTGGCGCGGCGCGGCGGTGCGCGCGCGTCGGGCACGCGCCGTCCCCCTGTCGGGGAGGAAGACGACAGAGGAGGGGGGGCCAGGTGGGCTGGGCCGCCTGCTGGCTGGGCCGGCCTGCCGCGGCTGGGCTGCACAGGGGGGGAGCCCCAGGTAAGCCCCTCCTTCCTTTTATTTTTGTTTTCTAATTTTTCTGACATTTGTTTTGATTTAATAAAATACTAAATCAATTTATTACCTTATGCCAATTTTTGCAGGAGCTAGATATATTATTCCAGAGCTCTTTTATAATTGGCATAATTTTTGGACCATATTTCATATATATAGAAATATATTTCAAATGCAAATATTTATCGAATTAATCCAAATGGCCAAACTAAATATCCATGAGCTCCTAAAAATATTGTTTTGATTTTTATCTCTGTCCAATATTTTTAGAGGGCATCATGAGCATTTTCTTGGACCCTTTTGGAGAAATTTTTATTTGGGTCATTTTCAAAAATGATTCTGAGGGTTCCACCAATCCTCATTTCAATTTTAAATGAAATTTAAATATGATGCACAAATGGCTAGCTAGACTAAGTCATACCAGACTAGGGATGTGACAGCGGCTTTGGCACTCTCAAGAGCCGTTGCAAGCTCAGACTCTCGAGTCTTCGAGTCACGCTCCAAGCTCTCATGTTTTTTCACGAGATCCTGAAGCTCTTGCTGTACCTCCACCACCCGCGCCTCCTGCCTCTCTCGCTCGGTGCGCTCCGTGGCCGCATTGCGTTCGGCCGCGGCCACCGCCTCCTTCAGGGTCGCCACCTCGTTAGTGGCCCCTGCAATACCCAAGTTATCCTTGTCATTTTTTCTTGCAACCAAATCCTTTTCTGTAAGGTACAATTTTCATAAGGTATTACTCACCTTCTTTTTCCTCGAGCTGCTTCTTGGCACGGCCGATCTCGTTCTCGGACCGCTCGAGGTTTTCCTTCAAAGTATTGACCTCCGCAGTCAGTGCGGCGGAGGTCTGCAGCACAGCCTGCAATCCCATATTGACATATTTTCATGACTCCTGCGTTTATCTTTCTAAAGATCCTCAGTCCAGCTTTTCTTTCCGAACAGTGAACCGAGCATCAAGGGCTACTGTCTATGTGGTACGATTTTACATATATTGAAATTCTTACCTCAAAGCCTGTTAGAAGGCTTCTGTAGGCTTCGGTCAGCCCGCTCTTGGCGAGCTGAACCTTCTGAATCACCGCACTCATAACAGTGCGGTGTTCCTCTTCGATGGAGGCGTCGTTGAGCGCCTCCAGCAAATTGTCCGGCACCTCCGGTTGGACGGGGGCAGCCGACGTCGCGGTCTTTCCCTTCTTACGAAGGGGTCGCCCGCCGGACTCCGGAGCCACTATGGCCTCCGGGGCTGAGTCCGGTGCAAAGTCCGGGAGGTTGTCTTGCGACACCTCCGGGGCCTCCTCCTCCTGGTAGGTCCCTTCCTGGGACCCCACCTCGGCATCGTCCGCGGCACGGGGGGTGGAGGCAGTCGAAAGGGAATCCATATCCGACGCACCCAAGGACCCGCTCGACGAAACGGGAAGATCATCCTTGGGCGGACTGCAGGGTTGTATGCGGCATTAGAAAGACATTATGTGGCGAAAAGAAAAAACCTTGAAGTTATTCGGGAGTCCGGATACTTACGATCTCGCCAGGGGCTTGGTCCTTGGAGGCCAGTCCTCGTCGTCATCACTGGCGTTGGCGGAGCGGTCCGGGGGAAGAGTTTTTCCCTTCTTGGACCCTTCGGCCTCCCTTATTGGGGAGGCCTTCCTTTTCTTCCCTCCCCCCACTGGGGGAGAGGCTTTCTTCTCCTCCTCGCCTTGGTGGGAGGAGTCGGCCTCGGATTCATCATCCGATAGCATCTGAAAATTGGAACTCTTCCGAGTTCCCGTGGCCTTCTTCTTGGCCTTCTTCTCCGGCACCACGTGGGGTGCCGGAGCCAGCAACCCCGTTAGGCGGGTGTCCGCTCTCTGGCAATGGGGCCGGACAGATAGTCCGTTCGGCCTTCGCTAGCCAGTCCAGTCAAAGGTAAAGGGAGTTTAGATCCTGCATAGAGTCAAACTATGGAAAACAAGTGGCAAAATCACTTACCTCGTCAGTCGGATGCTGCGAGCGGAATCCGCGATCTTCGGTAGCGGATGCGGGAGCTTCGGCGCCCTTGAACAGCACCTTCCAGACATCGTCGTACGTAGTGTCGAAGAGCCCACTCAGGGTCTGGTGCTGCGCTGAAGCGAACTCCCACATGTTGAAACCCCGTCGTTGGCACGGGAGAATCCGGCGGATGAGCATGACCTGGACTACATTGACAAGCTTGAGCTTCTTGTCCACCAGCTTCTGGATACAGGCTTCGAGTCCGGTCAGCTCCTCCGAATGCCCCCAGATCAGGCCACTCTCTTTCCAGGAGGTGAGCCGTTTGGGGATGCCGGATCTGAATTCAGGGGCCACTGCCCAATTGGCGTCACGCGGCTCGATGATGTAGAACCACCCCGATTGCCTCCCGTTGATGGTTTCCACGAAGGTGCCTTCTAGCCACGTAACGTGTGACATCCTGCCCACCATGGCGCCTCGGCACTCCGCTTGGCTGCCCTTCACAACCTTCGGCTTGACACTAAAGGTCTTGAGCCACACACCGAAGTGGGGCTGGATGCAGAGGAAGGCCTTGCACACGATGATAAATGGCGAGATGTTGAGGATGAAATTCGGGGCCAGATCATGGAAATCCAGGCCGTAGTAGAACATGAGCCCCCGGACGAAGGGATGAAGTGGGAAGCCCAGTCCGCGGAGGAAATGGGGAAGGAACACTACCCTCTCATGGGGCTTGGGGGTGGGGATGAGCTCTCCCTCGTCGGGGAGCCGATGCGTGATGTCGTTGGACAAGTATCCGGCGTCGCGCAGCTTCTGTATCTGCCCCTCCGTGACGGAGCAGGCCATCCACTTGTCTCCCGCTCCGGACATAGTTGGAGAAGGTTGAGGTGAGAAGTGCGGACTTCGGCGCTGGAGCTCGAGTTCGCAGAGATGGATAAGCCAAGGAGGAAGAAGGCGCAGGTAAAAAGGTTGGATCTTTATCCCCTAATATGGGCGGATGGAAACACGCGTCCTCACTGGCCTGGTAAAACTCGCTTATCTCCCAAGCGTCACAAGTAATGGCGCGGTTGGGTTACCCACGTCCGTATTGATCGGAATCCCGGAATAAGGGGAACACGATCTCTGCTTCGACAAGACGTGCCAAGGAAACCGCCTCGCTAAATGGGCTGAGGTGGAACAATAAAAACAATTCGAGTAAAGGCTTGTAAGTGGTGTGACGTCGCGCCACAGAATACGTCAGCAGATTGATCTTGTGTAATACTATTCTCTCTACGGTGGTATGTGGAATTTATTTTTGCAGAGCCGGACACTATTCTGGTGTTCACAATCTTCTATAAAATTATTTGGAGGAGGAACCCGCCTTGAAATGCCGAAGACAATATGCGCGCCGGACTCGTCGTCATTGAAGCCTGGTTCAGGGGCTACTAAGGGACATACAGAGTCGGTTACAATGGGAGGATATCTTCATATCGTATCGCCAAGCTTGCCTTCCACGCCAAGGAAAGTCCCATCCGGACACGGGACGGAGTCTTCAATCTTGTATCTTCATAGTCTGGGAGTCCGGCCAAAGGTCTTCGTCCGGCCATCCAGACACCCCCTAATCCAGGACTCCCTCAGTAGCCCCTGAACGAGGCTTCAATGATGATGAGTCCGGCGGGCAAGTTGTCTTCGGCATTGCAAGGTGGGTTCCTCCTTCGAATATTCCATAGAAGATGTTGAACACCAGGATAGTGTTCGGCTCTACAAAAATAAGTTCCACATTCCACCATAGAGAGAATAATATTTGCATCAATCGGATCTGCTGACCTACTCCATAGCATGACGTCACAGCCAGGCCTCCATTCGAATCATTTTACTGTCCCACCTCAGCGCGTTTAGCGAGGTGGTTTCCCTGGCATGTCCCGTCAAAGCAGAGATCGTGTCCCCTTATTCCGGGATCCTCATCAATACGGGTGTGGGTAACCCAACCGCGCCATTAACCACGGCGCTTGGGAGATAAGCGAGTTTTACTAGGCCGCTGGGGGCTCGTAGCTTCGGCCGCCCATATAAGGGGATAAGAATCCGCCCTTTCCATTCACGCCTTCTTCCACCTCTGCTTATCCGTCCCTGCGCGCTTGAGCTCCAGCACCCAAGCCTGCACTTCCCACCTCAACCTTCTCCAACCATGTCCATAGCGGGAGGTAGATGGATGGCCTCCTCCGTCACGGAGGGGCAAATCAAAAAGCTGAGGAAGGCCGGATACTTGTCTGACGACATCGCGCACCAGCTTCCAGATGTGGGGCAACTCATCCCCACCCCCAGGCCCCATGAGAGGGTTGTTTTTCTTCCCCATTTCCTCCGCGGACTGGGTTTTCCTCTTCACCCGTTCGTCCGGGGGCTCATGTTCTACTACGGCCTGGACTTCCATGATCTGGCCCCGAACTTTATCCTCAACATCTTGGCGCTCATTGTAATGTGCGAGGCCTTCCTCTGCATCCAGCCCCACTTCGGCTTATGGCTGGAGAACTTTAATGTCAAGCCGAAAGTGGTGAGCAGCCACCAAGCAGAGTGCGAAGGTGCCATGGTGGGCCAGATGGCCAACGTCCTATGGCTCGAGGGCTCCTTCGTGGAGACAATAAAAGGATGGCAATCGGGGTGGTTCTACATCACCGAGCCACGCGACCCCAAATGGGAAGCGGCCCCCGAATCCTGATCTGGTTTTCCCACATGGCTCACCTCCTGGAAAGATACGGGCCTAACGTGGGGAGATTCGGAAGAGCTGACCAGACTCCAAACCTGCGTCAAAAAGCTGGTGAGCAAGAACCTCAAGCTCGTCAACGTAGTCCAGGTCATGCTTATCTGCCGGGTCCTCCCATGCCAACAACGGGCCTTCAAATTGTGGGAGTTCGACCCGCCACAGCACCTGAGGGAGTTCCGGACTAGGGGTGTCCGGATAGCCAAACTATCATCATCGGCTGGACTCCACGACTATGAAGATACAAGATTGAAGACTTCGTCCCATGTCCGGATGGGACTTTCCTTGGCGTGGAAGGCAAGCTTGGCGATACGGATATGTAGATATCCTACCTTGGTAACCGACTCTGTGTAACCCTAGCCCTCTCCGGTGTCTATATAAACCGGATGGTTGTAGTCCATAGGACGAACAACAATCATACCATAGCCTAGCTTCTAGGGTTTAGCCTCCTTGTTCTCGTGGTAGATCTACTCTTGTAACCCACATCATCAATATTAATCAAGCAGGACATAGGGTTTTACCTCCATCAAGAGGGCCCGAACCTAGGTAAAAACATCATGTCCCTCGTCTCCTGTTACCATCCGCCTAGACGCACAGATCGGGACCCCCTACACGAGCACCCAACCTTGAGCGGGCTCTTCGACACCACGTACAAAGATGCCTAGAAGGTGCTATTCAAGGGTGCCGAGGCCCCCACATTCGCTACCGAGGATCGGGGATTCAGCTCACAGCGCCAGGTCAACAAGGTAAGCTATTCTACCCTTTACGGGACTTTTTGTCTTTCATAGTTTGACTCTATGCGGGATCTAAAGTCCCCTACCTTTGACAGGACTGGCTGAAGAACTTCGGGCAGGTTATCTGTCCGGCTCCCCTACCAGAAGAACCAGCGGATGCCCAATTGACACGGCTGCTGGTTCCGGCACCCCATGTGGTGCCGGAAAAGAAGGCCAAGAATAAGTCCACGGGGACCCGAAAGAGTTCCCGGCGCCTGGCGGTGTCGGATTCGCCCGACAACCCCGACGCACCCTCCGCCTCCAAAGACGAGGAGGAGGAAGAAGAAGAAGATGCCTCTTCCCCTCCAGCGGAGGGGGGGGGGAAGAAAAGAAAGGCCGCCCCAACTAGGGAAGCCGTAGGGTCCAAGAAGGGGAAGACCCTTCTGCCGGACTACACCTCCGATGCCGAAGACGGCGGGGAGGAATGGCCATCCAGGGTCAAGCCCTTGGCAAAATCGTAAGTGTCCGGCTACCCGAGACTTATTGCACTCCTCTATTATTCGATAGCTTCTGATGCCGAATTTAATTATGCAGTCCGCCAGATCTCAGCTCGGGGATTCGTCGAGCGGCTTCCTGAATTCGTCGGATGTGAATAGTGCTTCACTTCCGACGGCCTCCTCCCTACTCCCTGCGGAAGACGCCGAGGTGGGGTCCTGAAAGGGACTAAACCAGGAGGAGGTGGTCCTGGAGGTGCCACAAGGCAATCTCCCGGACTCCAGGCCCAAAGGGGGTAAAGCCCCGGAGGGATGTAAGTCCGGCCCCGGGCCGGACACTGCTCCAGAACCATCAATGGTTCTAGAGTCCGATAGGCGGCGCCTTCATAAGAAGGGCAAGCCTACGACGCTGGCGACCCCTGTCCATCCGGAGGCGCCGGACAATTTGTTGGAGGTGCTTAACGGTGCCTCCATCGACGAGGAACACCGCACTGTTATGAGTGCGGTGATCCAGAAGGTTCAGTCTGCCAAGAGCGGGCTGACGGAAGCCTGTACAAGCCTGTTAACGGGCTTTGAGGTATGTGTTCAAAAACATATAAAAATGTTACCGCATAGACAGTAGCCCCTGATGCTCAATTCGGTGTTCGGAAAGAAAAGCCGAGCTGAGGACCTAAAAAGATATACGCACGAGTCTAATAGAAATGTGTCAATATGGGAATGCAGGCTGTGCTGCTGTCCTCTGCCGCACTGACTGCGGAGGTCAATGCATTGAAGGAAAGACTCGAGCGGTCCAAGAGCAAGCTCGGCCGTGCCAAGAAGCAGCTCGAGGATAAAGAGGGTACATAGTACCTCCTGTAAATGTATATAGAAATACTTGGTTGCAAATAATAACAGGACCAACGTAAATGTTGCAGGAGCCACGACCGAGGTGGCGACCCTGAAGGAGGCGGTATCCAAGGCCGAAAAGAGTGCGGCCTTGGAGCGCACCGAGCGAGAGAAGCAGGAGGCGCGGGTGGCGGAGGTGCGGCAAGAGCTCCAGGCTCTCGTGGAAAAACACGAGGGTTTGGAGCGTGACTCGAAGACTTGAGAGTCTGAGCTCGCCTTGGCTCTTGAGAGTGCCAAGACCGCTAAGGCCGAAGCCCAGAAGGCCCTCCAGGAGATCGAGGCGACGAAGAAGATAGCGGCGGGTAAGGCATTCTTTATGAAGAGCAAGAATATAAAAGTTAATTATCTGCTACTTACCCGGATCCGGAGCTCTCCAGGAGCATTCGCCGATCTGCCCCATAGAGTGTCTGATGCCGCCGCATACTACCGAGCCGAAGAGGGGACCTCGACGGAAAAAGTGTTCTGGTCTCAGTATGCTGAGGCCGAACATCTGGTGCCCCTGAGCGACCAGCTGAAGCAGCTGGTCGAGCTCCACAAGGTGGCCGAACAGGCCATGAAGGTCCTCATAGCTCGGCTGTGGCCTGGAGAAGAATTGCCTCGGAGCTACTTCGGTCTGTTGTGGCGGCTGGTGGACGCGTGTCCGTGGATTGAGGTCGTCAAGCGCTCCGTTTCTATTGAAAGTGCCCGTTGGGCCCTTTCCCGTGCTAAGGTGCACTGGGGCAAGCTAGACGCGGAGAAGCTTTTGACGGACGCGCCACCGCCGGGCAAGGAGTATCGTACGCGCAAGATGTATTATAATGGCGTTCTGAAGGGTGCCCGCCGTATAGCGTATGAGTGCTCCAAAGATGTAATTTTTTAGTAGACTCGCATTTGTTATCCTGTACGCTGAAACTTTGTTCATATGCGTTAAGCAATGCTTGTTAATTTAAAATATTACCTTTTGTGCGGCTGTTTATCAAATCTGAGAGATGCAAGTCGTCGGCTTCGACCCCCATGCCACGAGTGCTGGGGTGTTCGGGATAAACCTGAGCGCTCTTGTTCCCATTCTTGGGTCCATCTAGGGAGGCGTTCAGCACAACGAACCAGGCCGTCAGACTTATAATGCTTTATCACTCTCACTTAGCCATAGAATTCTATAATTTTAAATTTCGGTGGAGCCCCTATTATTCGGAAGACCGAGTTCGGGGCGCTATCCACGCCTAGGCCGGATAAGTCCGGTCCCTCGCTCAAAGCGGCATAAGTCTTTAAGGACTCGAAAAAACCTCGCGAACAGCGACCGGTCTCTCGCACTATCATGACGATCAGTTTTAGCTTTCTCTACTGAGGTGTTAACCCAGCTCAACTGGGGCACAATCGCAGTAGTTCTCCCAGCGCTACCTTAGCCAACAATGCGGAACGTAAGGTACCAAAACATGGGAGCCGGGCAACTATTGACCAAAGACATGATTCGGAGCCGATGCATATAGTGCTATAAGTTCGGGGTGCCGCACTCATGAGAGTGTTCGGTCTTCTCACACCATGTTATGGCGTGTTTTAAGCCTCTGGTGTATTGTCCGTACCAAAGTGTACGGTTGCAGAATGTCATGACTGAACATATTTGTATATAAAAAATAGATAAGTACAATAATAGATAAGAGCTATATATTGTTTATTAAAAAGGGCTGCTGCGAAAGCAGAATGATACAAGAAGTGCGGTAAGCAAGAGATGGGAGTATTTGACATGTTCCCCTCCAGGGGCAAGCTGCGGGATTGTAAGTAAAACAGGTATTAAACTCATTATAGAGACCACCTGGACGTTTGACGTGGCTTTCTCTCTCCCTGGCTATTGCATCGTGGGTTCGGCGAGTGTATTGCCGGACAGGCCTTCCGAATAGTTGGGTCCTGAAAGTGTGTAAAAAGGAAAACGGCGAAATAGGGAGCCCCTTAGTGCGGTTGAGCCGCATTTTGGGCGTGCCGTAGTTGTGCCACTCCCCTTATGCCCATGGTATCTCTAAGGCGTAATTATGTACGCGTGGTACCACTATCGCCATTTGGCGGGGGCTGGGGTTGGGGCCGCACTGCTATGCTTGCTCGGAACGTGCCAGCCGGATTTGTTGTAGGTTACTTCGGGCTCGCTTGACGTTGTCCGGACGTTTGACGCCTGGATTGGAGAACTGCCTTGAGAAGCTACTCTGTACTTCCACCGCCAGGGCCGCCGTGTGCTCCTCCGTTTGGTGAGAGCGTTCGGTGTTTCCGTTTACCGTGATGACTCTGCGAGGTCCTGGCATCTTGACCTTGAGATATGCGTAGTGCGGCACCGCATTGAATTTTGCAAATGCGGTTCGTCCAAGTAGGGCGTGATAGCCACTACGGAATGGGACTATGTCGAAGATTAACTCCTCGCTCCGGAAGTTATCCGGGGATCCGAAGACCACTTCGAGTGTAACCGAGCCTGTACAGCTAGCCTCTACACCTGGTATGACGCCTTTGAAGGTTGTCTTTGTGGGTTTAATCCTTGAAGGATCGATGCCCATTTTTTGCACTGTGTCCTGGTAAAGCAGGTTCAGGCTACTGCCACCGTCCATTAGGACTCTGGTAAGGTGAAATCCGTCGATAATTGTGTCTAGGACCAATGCGGCGACTTCGCCGTGAAGGATGCTGGTGGGATGGTCCCTTCGATCGAAGGTGATCGGGCAGGAGGACCATGGGTTGAACTTTGGGGCGAGTGGCTCCAACGCATAGACGTCCTTGAGAACATGCTTCCGCTCCCTTTTGGGGATGTGGGTTGCGTATATCATGTTCACCGTCCGAACTTGCGGGGGAAATCCCTTATGTCCTTTGTTGTTCGGCGGCCGGGGCCCCTCCTCGTCATCTCTATGTAGCCCCTTGTCTCTGGTTTCGGCACTTAACTTGCCTGCCTGCTTGAACACCCAACAATCCATGTTGGTGTGATTGGCTGGTTGTTCGGGGGTGCCGTGTATCTGGCACCAGCGGTCGAGTATCCGGTCTAAGCTGGATGGGCCCGGGGGGTTTATTTTGAATGGCTTCTTCCGTTGACCGGCTTTAGAGCCTCTGAATCCGGCATTAACTGTTGTATCTTCAGTATTGTTGCCGTTAATGCGGCGCTTATGCTTGTTGCGACATGACCTGCCGTTGTTGTCCTTGGTATCCGAATTGCCGGGGCTCTTGGTTATGTTATTGCTACGAGCTAGCCAGCTGTCTTCTCCCGCACAAAAGCGGGTCATGAGTGTCGTGAGGGATGCCATAGATTTTGGCTTTTCCTGTCCTAGGTGCCGGTCAAGCCATTCATCTCAGATGTTGTGCCTGAAGGCTGCAAGGGCCTCGGCGTCCGGACAGTCGACTATTTGGTTTTTCTTGGTTAGGAACCGTGTCCAGAATTGTCTGGCCGATTCCTCTGGCTGCTGGATTATGTGGCTTAGGTCATCGGCGTCTGTTGGTCGCACATAAGTGTCCTCGAAGTTGTCAAGGAATGCGGATTACAGGTCCTCCCAACAACTAATTGACTCCGCTGGCAGGCTGTTAAGCCAATGTCGAGCTGGTCCTTTAAGCTTGAGCGGGAGGTATTTGATGGCGTGTAGATCATCACCACAGGCCATGTGGATATGAAGGAGATAATCCTCGATCCATATTGCAGGATCCGTTGTGCCATCGTATGATTCGATGTTTACGGGTTTGAAGCCCTCGGGGATTTGATGATCCATTACTTCGTTTGTGAAGCATAGTGGGTGTGCGGCGCCCCTGTACTGGGCTATATCACGACGCAACTCGGATGAGCTTGGTCTATTGTATTCGGCCGGGCCGTACTTATTATGTCCGGTGTGACGACTAGCATCACATGAAGCGGGGCGCCCATGCGATCCGTAGATCGATCTTGTTTTCCTTGCCTTATTCTCCAAGATGTCTCGCAAGTCTGTTGCGTCTCCCCGTACTCTGGTATGCTTTGAGCAGTGCCGGGGTGCGGCTTGGGTCGAGGGCCTGAAGGCCTCTCTATCGCGGCCGCGGGGTGGCTGATCGGGCGCATCGTACGCTGGTGATGTAGGTTTAGTTGCTTCCTCCTCAAGTTGGGGTAGCAGCCTGTGCTTTGGGTAGCTCTTGGATGGGCGTTCTAGTTTATACTCTTCGGCCGCCAGGACTTCAGTCCATCTGTCGGCTAGCAAGTCTTGATCAGCTCTAAGCTGCTGCTGTTTCTTCTTGAGGCTGCTTGCCGTGGCCACAAGCCTGCGCTTGAAATGCTCTTGTTCGACGGGATCCTCTAGCATGACGAATTCGTAATCGTCGAGGCTTGCCTCGTCTTCGGACGGAGGCATATAATTGTCATCCTCAACCTCTTTGTCAGCCGCTCTCTCATGAGGGATGGCTCCTTCGTCTTCCTGCACTGGATCCTGCTGGAGGGGGTTGTCTTCGGCACTGCCCGGCGTGTTGTTATCTCCAGTGCCGGAATCGCCGTTTTTGCTTTGGCGGGACTTAGAGCGGCGCCGCTGACGTCGGCTCTTGGGTTGCTTCTTGGAGGGATCATCCTCCGTTTTTTCCTCGCCATCCCCCGCTTTAGGGGTGTCCACCATGTATATGTCATATGACGAGGTGGCTTTCCTGTTCCCTATAGGTGCTGGTTCTTGATCATCTCCTTCATCGGTGTCCATGCCATCGATGTCTTCAGAGTCAAAGTCGAGCATGTCGGTTAAATCATCGACAATGGCTACGAAGTGGGTGGTGGGTGGGCTTCGAATTTCTTCGTCGTCCGCATCCCAACCGTGTTGGCCGTAGTTCGGGCAGGGCTCTCCTGACAAAGAGAGAGACTTTAATGAATTCAGGATATCGCCAAAAGGCGAGTGCTGAAAGACGTCCGCGGCAGTGAACTCCATGACCGGAGCCCAATCGGGCTTAATCGGAAGAGGCGCGGGATTTACGGAGTCCGGAGCAGAGTCCGACACCTTGGAGTCACGGGCCTTGCGAAGGACTAGGCTAGTATCCGGCTCTATCACCGTAGAGGTTGCAGCTTCCGGGGCGGCGTCCAACCGTCCGTCCCCGACTAGCGTAGTGGGCTCCGAGCAAATGGTCGTAGCGGACACCTGAGCGATGCTCTGGGCGTTGTCCGCCGGCAGAGCTGAATCATGCCCATCGTGACAGTGCGGCACGCACGGTTGTGGCTTGAATCCGTCAAAGATCAAGTCCCCGCGGATGTCGGCCATGCAGTTTAAGCTTCCAAACCTGACCTGATGGCCAGGGGCGTAGCTTTCGATCTGCTCCAGATGGCCAAACGAGTTGGCCCGCAGTGCGAAGCCGCCGAATACGAAGATTTGTCCGGGGAGGAAAGTCTCATCCCGGACCACATCGTGATTGACGAGCGAAGAAGCCATCGGGCCTAAAGGCGACGACAGAGAGGAACTCTCAATGAAAGCACCAATGTCAATGTCAAAACCGGCGGATCTCGGGTAGGGGGTCCCGAACTGTGCGTCTAGGCGGATGGTAACAGGAGACAAGGGACACGATGTTTTTACCCAGGTTCGGGCCCTCTCGATGGAGGTAAACCCCTACTCCTGCTTGATTAATATTGATGATATGGGTAGTACAAGAGTAGATCTACCACGAGATCGGAGTGGCTAAACCCTAGAAGCTAGCCTATGGTATGATTGTTGTTCGTCCTATGGACTAAAACTCTCCGGTTTATATAGACACCGGAGAGGGCTAGGGTTACACAGAATCGGTTACAATGGGAGGAGATCTTCATATCGTATCGCCAAGCTTGCCTTCCACGCCAAGGAAAGTCCCAACCGGACACGGGACGGAGTCTTCAATCTTGTATCTTCATAGTCCGGGAGTCCGGCCAAAGGTCTTAGTTCGGCCATCCAGACACCCCCTAATCCAGGACTCCCTTAGCTGGGTAGTGCCCTCCTTGGCACTAGCCAGCGGCTTCTCCAAGCCGTCCTCGTAGAGCGTCTTCAGCACCTTGTGAGATCTCGCCTCAAGATCCGTGAAGGCAGCGCAGTCCTGAGATAGGACCTTCGCCTTGGTGTCTAGCTCGGCCCTCTCCATCTTCAACTTCTACTCCATCATCCCCAGTCGGACGCGTTCGACAGTCAGCTCGGCATCGCTGTGTGGAAAGGTATTCACCAACTATTTCCCTTTGGCACTCAAGTCCAATGTGAGGTCTTGGCTGATGCACTTGCCGGAGGACTCCATTTCGTCGTGGTCCGACCTGTGCCATGAGTTCATTGGCGCCTTCACGGGCGACCATCAAGAACCAGGGCGGCCCAGCGACTTGCAAATTATCCAACAAAAAGGAGGACAGACTCTCCACAAGTATCTGCAGAGATTCAGCAGAGTCCACAGAAATATCCCAAACATCCACCCGGTGATACGTCTCCAACGTATCTATAATTTTTGATTGCTCCATGCTATTATATTACCCGTTTTGGATGTTTATGGCCTTTACTTTACACTTTATACCATTTTTGGGACTAACCTACTAACCGGAGGCCCAGCTTGAATTGCTAGTTTTTTGCCTATTTCAGTGTTTCGGAGAAAAGGAATATCAAACGGAGTCCAAACGGAATGAAACCTTCGGGAGAAATCTTTTTGGAGCAAACGCAATCCAGGAGACTTGGAGTGGACGTCAAGAAGCAGCCAAGGAGGCCACTATTGGAGATATGCCCTAGAGGCAATCATGTATGATGATATTTCCTATGTGTGTATGAATAAAGATAGTCCTTGGACATTATCAATGA
Source organism: Triticum dicoccoides (assembly GCF_002162155.2). NCBI lineage: Eukaryota > Viridiplantae > Streptophyta > Magnoliopsida > Poales > Poaceae > Triticum > Triticum dicoccoides. Next base: position 480,498,476 of record NC_041387.1, on the reverse strand, counting down.
TGTGTATTAGCAAGTACGTGACTTGTTTGTGGGACTATGCATTGTATGATGACCGTCCTAAAAGGTCCCTAGTCGAGAGGGCTGTGTGGACGCATAGCTGACTAGACTAGCATATGACATGGTCGATGGCTCGGTCTCACTAGCCATGGAGCATTGGATGCTAACCGAATAATATGGACTTGGAAAGGTTTGGTCGGATTCGACGTAGTCGGATCCGAGTCAAGATAAGGTCCAAATCGGACAGACCCAACTATGAGACGCAGCGATATGTCATCTGTGATTCTCTAGTACAACATACGTTCTATGTCCTAAGACCTGAGCTGACGCATGTACTCGGGATGGTGACAGACTTGCTTTGGGCTGACCAAACGCTACTCCGTGATTAGGTAGTTACAAAGGTAGGTTTCAAGTTTGTCCAGTCCCATGCTGCGAGACATGGTCGGAGCAAGATGGGATTTCCCCTCTGATCAGGAGAGATATACTCTGGGCCCCTCGTGTAATCCGACCAGGATAAGCATGGCCATGCGACAAGGATTATGAGATAATCCGGATAGTGGTCGGTATCACTGGAACAAGAAAGTGGTCAGGCTAGCACAAGGATGACAGTTTCGCATTGAGCCCAACAAAATATATCGTGCGGCAAAGGGAACAGTAGTGTGACACATTGTACAGGTTCGCCTAACCAGCTTCTTAGTCTGCTTGGTGGTTGGCACGCCTTGCTAGAGGCCGCTACCAATCGTGCAGGTCGGAAGTGATCCAAACTGTGACCAAGCCGACTTGAACCTAAGGGGTCACGCGCTTAAGTGAAGGACCCTACAAGGTCAATTCGGAGGACACTTGTCAGATGTGATCTGAGCTGGACTTGGAACGCGACCGAGTAGACATTGGGCTTTAGGGTCTGAGCGAGGCCCAAGTGTTGAGCCTGTGATGGATGCCTATATAAAGTGGAGGTGCAACACACTCATGCGGTTGATTGCTTCGGCGCTGCGACTAGGGTTTGTATGTGTTGCGAATAGCCACCTCCACTCGCTGCCGACTGTGTGATCGGACCTAGCTGTCTGCCGCACGGTGTTCCTCATGCACGCGCGGATACCATTAGAGGCAATGCACTTGCGCCGCTCCGGCAAACATGTATGTGGGATTGGACGACCGGCTGTTTGAGGGAGATTAGACGAGGAGGAGACGATCCATGCGGACGCACTGCCCCAACTCTTCTTCCGCTGCACGGCACTGCGCGTCTAGAGGTAACGAACTGTGATCCATCTCCCATAGCATGTTTTTGGTTGTTTTACGTGTAGGAAATTTTAATTTGCAGTCGACGCACCCTACCATAGAATCTAACAGCCACGAGGGTGCCAGGCATGCCCTAGGGGGTTGGGTGCGGCCCCCAGCCTCGTGGGCCCCTCGAGGCTCCCCTGACCAATCCCCTTCGCCTATATATACCTCCATACCCTGAAAACATCCAGGAGCACCACAAAAACCTATTTCCACCACTGCAACCTTCTATACCCATGAGATCCCATCTTGGAGCCTGTCGGATATCGGGTTCCGGCAAAACCCTTAAGGTTCAAACTCTGGGGTGTGCGCGAAGACCTTCCCCCCACTGATCCATGTCCCAACGCCTCGCTGAGAATCTAAGCTACACGATGAACACAAGGGACACAAGGTTTATACTGGTTCGGGCCACCGTTGTGGTGTAATACCCTAATCGAGGGAGTGTGGTGTGCTGGATTGCCTCTGGGGCTGATGATGGATAGTACAGAGGAAGAACAACCTCGCGAGGGGTGTTCTTGTGGTGGTGTGTTTGGAGAGGTATTGCTCCGTCTCTGTTGGCTCTGGGTGAGATCTAGATTGCCTTCTACTGTGATGGCTATCTCTATATATAGAGGCCCTGGTCCTCTTCCCAAATATATTGAGCGGGAAGGGAGCCAACAACGGCCATTTTGAAGGGGAACATCTAGTACAAGTTATCCTGACTAAAGTTGGTCCTCGGCTACCAAAGACACTGGCGATGATGCCATCTTGGGCTCCACAGTGACCTTCGTTCTGCCGCTCCGCTGGTCTTGGTCTCGTTGCACCGGAATGGTAACCTTTGCTTGATGCCTTGGTACCCCGCGCCTGCGCTTGCCCCCTTTGCACCAAAGAGGAAACAAGGACACTGCACAGGCCGGCACCCGCCTAGTCTCGATCGTCATGGATTGCGTCATGGGCACCTCGTGAGGTACCCTTGCCTTGATCTCTCTGCCTCCTCGCGAGCCTGCCCGGTGAGACCGTTCCTGAGGAAGCCTTGCGTCGTCCTCCCCGCGAGGCTTGGCCCCTCGCGAGGGCCTTTAGCTTGAGTTGATGAAGATGGGTCATGCTAGGCAACTCCTTGGGCCACGCCGCAGGCCACAGGCAGGCAAGTCTGGGGACCCCCGTTCCAAGAACACCGACAGTAGCCCCTGGGCCAAAGGAGCGCTCGGACTTGGCTTAGCAGCGAAGGGAAAGGGCAAGTGCGACGTGCCGCGGGCCCCAACAGCCGGCGGCCTTGGTCGCCGCGTGGCAGTTGATTGGACATGGGCGTCTCCACTTCCCCACACTGCCTCGGCAACTGCCCGATTTGACAAGTCCCTGCTACATGCAAAGAGGGTCTTGATTACCTGCGATCGTGGAGGCTAACGGTTGGCCTCCCTTGGGTTATAAATGTGGGAGGGCGCAGGCCCCTGCTGCACCTCTCCCTGCTCCCACTTGCTTCTTCTTCCTCCCTGCTCCAGTCGCCTGCCGTGTCCCATGGCGCCAACAAAGAGGTTCTCGGCTGCGGAGAAGGGGAAAGCTCACCGAGAAGGGCCTGGCTCCCCTCCGCCCAAGCGCGGCCGAGGTTGCCCCCGTAAACACCCCGCAACTCCTGTGGTGGCTCCTCGTGGTCGCGGCGGTGGTCCCTCGCGCGGTGACGGCCACCTGGTGGGTGTGGGAAGGCGCGTTGTGGCCGTGCAGCCTCCCAGGCCGCGCTTCCACTTGGCCGAGGTGCTGCCAGAGTTTGTCGTGTGGTCGGCGGACCCGACCGGTAACTCGCTTCAGCTTCCCCGCTTCTTCGCCAGCGAACTCCGGGCTGGCGCTCCTGGCGGCCTCTGGCTCCAGGCAGATGGCTGCTGCAGCAGGGCTTCCTGGGTCTCGATGGAGATCTCCATAGCCGGGAACATGGCCTTGGCCCGTGGCTGGCAGATGTTTACCCGTGCGCGCAGCCTGGGCCGGCGGTGCACCCTCCACTTCAAGTTTGACGGTGACGCGACCCTCTACGTGAGGGTGTTTGGAGAAGACGGTCGCCGTGTTGGGTGCTGCCCTGAAGACGATGACGGTGACCAAGTGCTGGGACTTGGCGACGGCCTCCACGAGGATGAAGGCGAGCCCGCCGCCGGCAGCGCCTGCAGCTCGCCAAGCTTCAACGGCTACCTCTCTGGTGACAGATCCTCCAGCGGTGGGCGCAATCAACCACCACGCCGCCGCGCTCGCTTCGAGGGTGGTAGCGCGTCATCCCATCATCGTGCCTCGGTGAAGCGTGAGGAGGAGTCTGATTGAGCTCAAAAGGGCGGTGTGAATCCCCCCTCACAAGTCGTCACCGGGCATGCCACGTTTATTTTGTTTTCCTCCTTTTCCTGCATAGAGAGAGAGAGAGAGAAGTATGGAGCTCCGTGGGGGCATGCTGGACTATTGCCTTTAATTATTATGCTATTTACATTATTCCCATGCCGTGTTGTGGTGTTACGGCCGCGTGCTTGTGCGTAGGAACAACTTAGCTCGGGGGGCTCGCTGCACTTTCCGCCTCGCGAGGTATCTGCCTGAGGCCTCGTCGGGCGTCTTGAGGCCTCCAAAAATTAGCTGGGGGGATAGCTTTCGAACCTTTGCCGCGAGGGTGACCGGCTCAAGTCCTGTGTTTGCGTTGCGATGCCCGTGGGGCATGGACCAGGAGGGGTGCTCCCACTATGAACGTGAGTGTCGAAGCCTCGCGAAAGTAGGTAAGACGGTGCTCACGAGGCCGCCCGTGCAGCCCCCTCGTGAGGCTTGCGAAAGAGGGGTCGAGTCAGGCGAAAAACAAAGACAAAGAAACACGGGAAGGGGACGACAAACAACACTAGAAGCAACTCCAGTAAAGTTTCAAACAAGGGTGAACAAGCCAACTGCAGAAAGCAAATGAAAATCCGCATCCGGCACCTAGTCTAGTCTTCGACGTCTTCTCACCAGCACGGAGCTAGGTGCTGCCACTGGGCGTGGGCGGGAGCTCCCGAGGCCCAGGGGCGGCACTTCGGAGACTCTGGGACGTGTACAACCCGAACTCATTATTACATGAGAGTGTCACGGGTGGCGAGCTTGACAGACATTGGCCTTCTTCACAGGCACCGGGCCTTTTCTTGGGGCGATGAGCTTCACAGGCACTGGGCCTTCTTTGCAGGCACTGGGCCCTTCTTCACAGGCGCCGAGCCTTCTTTATAGGCACTGGTCCTTACTTCACAGGCGCCGGGCCTACTTTACAGGCATTGGGCCTTACTTCAAGGGTAGAATCTCCGGAGGTGCTAAATGTTCCACGCGTTCGAGATGGGCACTCCCTCCTGGGTCTCCAAGCATGTAGCGCCAGGTGTGGAAACATGAACAACCTTGAACGGGCCCTCCCACATGGGCGAGAGCTTGTGCAGCCCTTCCCTGGAGAGCCCCCGCCTGAGCACGAAGTCACCTACCTCGAGAGTCCTGGGGCAGATGTTGCGACAGTGGTACCGCTGCAGCGCCTGCTGGTATCTGGCCGCTCGGAGCATGGCCTCCCGACGGTGTTCCTCCCCCAGCACGATATCCATCCCCCGCATGGTGTACTGCTGTGCTTCGTCGAATGCCAGGACCCGCGCGGAGCAACGCCTGACCTCGTGAGGGAGGACCGCCTCTGCTTTGTAGATGAGGAAGAACGGGGTTTCGCCGGTTGACTTAGTGGCGGTAGTGCGGATAGACCATGGCACAGACTGGAGCTCGTCCTGCCAGCCCCTGCCGCAGGCATCCAGCTTCTTCTGGAAGGTCCTGGTTTTGAGGCCTTTCAGGACCTATGCATTGGCGCGTTCAGCCTGGCCGTTACTCAGAGGGTGCGCCACCGAAGTGTAGCATATCTGCGTTCCAAGGTTAGCACAATATGTTTTGAAGAGATTGCTGGTGAACTGCGAACCGTTGTCGGTGATGATGCGATTAGGCACCCCGAATTGGCTCACAAGTCCCTTGATGAACTTGACTGTGGAGCCAGCTGGGATGGTGCGGACAGCTTCCACCTCTGCCCACTTGGTGAACTTGTCAATGACGACGTAGAGGTAGCAATACCCCCTGGCACCCGAGGAAACGGTCCCAAAATGTCCAGCCCCAAACCGCGAACGGCCATGAGAGTGGTATGGGCTGCAAGCCCTGAGCTGGCTGATGAATCTGCTTGGAGCAAAATTGATAGGCTTCACAAGCCTTCACCAGCTCGATCGCGTCGTTGAGTGCCGTAGGCCAATAAAACCTGCTGCAAAACGCCTTGCCGACAAGGGTCCGTGATGACGAGTGGTGCCCACAGTCCCCACCGTGAATGTCAGCCAGCAACTCCTTCCCCTGTTCCCTGGAGATGCAACACAGGGAAACACCATTGGGCCGCTTCCGGTAGAGCTCTCCGTCTGTCGCGACCGGTTTTCCGGGTATTAATTCCCAGAAAATGGCCCTTGTGCTCATCAGCCCCAGGATTACTGTTAGCTGATGAGGCACCAACTTGATACAGAAATTCCACGCAAAACACAAAATATTTAGTACAAGACCATTCTAGTCTGTGAGTACAACAAATGGTTTCTAGTGGTTGATGGCGGAAGCGGGTTTTGAATCATCAGTGTCTATGGGACTCCATTTCCCACAGGAACAGCTGACCAGGTTAACTCCTATCTTCGCAAGGCTACTATCACCATTGCGTGGGTTCTGTGGCTGTCATCATGGTCGCTCCTCTCCGCGCAAGAAATCTGGCCAAGACAATAGCCAAGGACAAGCCAGTGAGTACTTTGAATGTACTCGCAAACATTGTGAACACAGGTATAATATAACAATGATGTGCTAAAAATATTATATGCTCATGACGTCAGTCATGAAAGGTAATAAAAACTCCGATGCATGCGAGCATGTTATTTATGAATGTGTAATAACATAGTAGTATTAAAATTATGAAATAAATAACAAGCATGCCACAGTCGGGCGTCTTAGCGACACCACATAAAGGGCTTTAAAAGAAATGCCACAGTCGGGCGTCTTAGCGACACCACAAAAGGGCTTTAAAATAAATTCCACAGTCGGGTGTCTTAGCGACACCACATAAAGGGCTTTAAAATAAATGCCACAGTCGGGCGTCTTAGCGACACCACATAAAGGGCTTATAAAAGAAATGCCACAGTCGGGCGTCTCAGCGACACCACATAAAGGGCTTATAAAATAAATGACAGTGAATGCCAAGGAGGTAAAACCATCCTAGGGATACTCGGTATTTCAATTAATATAAAGGTGTTAGTCCATAATAAAAATAATAATCATCATAAGTCTCAAGTCACGATCCATGTTCTGGTTTAACAGTTTTTCTCCTCCGAAGACCGACACTAAGACCGACACTTGACCCATCCCAGACTGTAATCCTTAACCATGGATACGGCTATTCGAATAGGTTTAATCTCTGCAGAGGGTGTACTCTTTACCCACGAGTAACGGATTCCTTTAGTCCATCGGGACTAATTCCGTCTACGCTTTTTGTTCAAAACACACCTAACTTGCACACACCAGCTTAACTCACACCTGTCTGGAATCACCCACGACACCTGTCAAGCAAACTCTAAGTGGGGAGGCTACAACCTCGCGTAGCATGGGATCAAATTTATATTGTGCGCTCTAAGGGGTGGCCTCCCCTCTCGGTCTCAACCGGAAACACCCATGCCCCCGGACCAGGTGGCCTGCCTACCATCTACAACCGGTATCTTCCACCATGGCCTCTCTGTATGGTGTGTGCTAGAAAGAGGTTGACAACTTACTGAACCGTACTCTACCTGTTGTAGAGACGAGTGGTAGTACGAAACATGTATGGGGGTTACTGGACAAGACTCAATCTAGGGTCGACTCAGGGGGTTTAAGTATTCCCTGCATGATTAGCATAACGAATATATTTCATCCAAAAGACAGAGTCACCACTCATCATACCCCTCATGCCATGCCGGACACACTCGTCTCGACGAGGAACTAGGGACAAGCTCGGTTCTATCCAAGACAGAGACTTTCCTGTTTTCCTTCCAGTCGGCACGAAAGGCATACGAGGATGATCACTATCACAAGCATGTCCATATCCAACAGCAAGGAAATTTTCAATAAGCATTCATGCAAATGATCACATCACCACATAAAATAACGAGTCCTATGTATTGAGGTGGTGTCATGATTGTGTCAAACAATGCATGCAAAATATTATGCCAGGGTTCAGAATGCTTGCCTTCAATGTGTGGAAAGGCGGGTGCACTCCAAAACATTTGAAAGCTTTCTCCTCTCTCCAAAATCCTATTTAAAAAAATATTTTTGAATCAATATATAGTTTCAAAAACAGTACCAAAAAGTTGTCCGAATTTTTTTGAAATAAATCTTAAAATAAACTAGACAATATTTGAGAGAGGTAGGAAAAAGAATCAACTCATTTGGAGTTGTATTTAAAAAGTTATAGCCAGTCAAAGTCCTGGTCAAAATCTGTTTTTTTAAACAGAAAATTAAAAGAAAACATTTCAAAAAATGTACACGTCGAAGGCGCATTCTGGAAATGCGCTTCCACTTACTCCTGCGTGGACCGGCGCTTGGTCACTGACGGTGGGCCCGCCTGGCCCACTGGTCAGGTTTGACCAGTCCACACGCGCGTCGTCCCCCTCCTGCCGAACAGAGGCGGAGCTCCAGCGAGGATTGCCGGCAAACGAAGGCGTCCCTTGGTGATCTGAGAACATGGGTGTGCTCAGGAGGTCGAGACAAACCCGTGGGTACCTGCGATGGTTGCCGACATGGACAGAGTCGCCGGCGACGAGCTTCGCGGTGGAGAAGGCATTCGGGCGGATTTGGGGTCCTGGGCTATGGTGGCTCTCGGTCGGGGCTAAGGCGATGGGCGGCTCCGCATGACCACGTGGAGGTGGGTGGTGGCGCTAGATTGCTGGGAGGTGCCTTGGTTGCGACGGAATCGGCCGGGACTTAGCGGCGACCGAAACGGCCGGACTCGGGGAAGATGGCCTTCCCCTCCTCGACTGCTGGCCATGGTAGGTCTAGGGGGGTCATTTGAGGTTGCTTCAGTACTCGGTTGAGCTCCGGGGCCCTTATATAGGCGGTGGAGGTCGGTCCCGAGGCGGCCGGCGATAAGGACGACGGCGAACCGCCATTCTGTGCGGCAGGGCGACGTGGAGGCGACGAGAGCTAGCCGACGAGCGTGGGGATAAGCTTGTGTGGCTCCCAGGGGCAGGTGGCGAGCTGGGGTTGCTCGGGCGGCGCCTACCGTGGCAGAGGCGCACTGTGGACGCCGGCGTGCCACCAAGAGTGCCTCGACGGCGGCGCTGTAGGGTGCCAGGGCTGCTTGGAGGTTTCTGGTGAGAAGGGGAGTGTGCGGCACTGCTTTGCAGTGTGGCGCCAAACCAGGGGCGCGACGCAGCGGCTCGGGTGCGCGGCTGCAGTTGGCGCGCTCTGGGCGCGCCCAGTGCACGCCCACCATCTGCCCGACGAAATGCCATGGCCTGCTAGGTGGCTTGGTTGGAGCTGGGGATTAGCAGGTCTAGTCTAGGGGTAGCTGGGATGCTAGTGGACATGCCTGTTGGGTTAGAGGATCAGGTCCACAATGCAAACCAAAACTCATGCCAAATCTGTCCATGCACTCCAAGTGTTTGACAAAATGCCACAGGCACCTAGGCTTTTCTTGGAGTGGTCAAATCTTCCATATCCTAGTCTCTTTAGATGCACAAGAGGGTGGTGAGCATAGTTTGTACAAAGCACAAACTTGTTAGTTCAAGTTTTGCAGAACTTCAAATCTGGACAGGAGGTAGATGGCATCATCTCATGACCCAAAAGTATTGCAATGGTTGCATGCTCCTGGACTTAGTGGTTTTGTAGGGTGGTCTACAAGCTGGGGAAAGAATCAAGGTCCAAAGAGCAAGCAAGAATATGGATGTTGTACAAACCATCATGTTGGACCAGAATGAAGATGAGGTTGATTCACTCAAAATTTTCAAAGAACATCACTAGGTTTTTGCATAAAGTGGAATCATATGCTACTACCAACTTCCCATAATTTTGGTGGAAGCTAGAAAGAAATATTTAAATGGGTTGTAGTGCAAAATTGCCCACTGGACCAGAGAAGAAAATTGGGTGCAGAGCTCAAAATATTTCATGAATAAAAGATATTTAGCATAAAAGTGATTTTAAAACATCACCTGACATCTCCAAATTTTGGTTGGAACTTTAAGTGAATTTATCAAATGGTTGTAGTTCAAATATGGCCATATAACCTTGAAAACCATTTTTCAAGAAAATAAAGATCAAGCAAATTAATTATGTAATTAGTTCTACTAATAAAAGAAAAGTTTTTCTCGAGAGGTTAAACAAGGCCAATAACATATTTGAAAGGTTTTCTTTTTGGGGAAAACTCCATAATAACAAGAGAGAAAAATGGTCCAAAAAACAAAAGGGAGCCCAAAAAATAAAAATTTTAATTTCCTGGCAAAATTTTAATTAACAAAACAAGGTCAAAATTTTGGGCTGTCAAAATACTACCCCCCTTAAGAAAAATTCTCGTCCTCGAGATTTGCTAAGGGCCGTTGTGAAAAACAAATACTTCATAGTTACGTGTCTTGGCAAGCATGGTATGTGTTCAAGCGGAGGTGAGTCTGCTGCCGTGGTGCTGTGTGAAATGAAATAATCCATGGTGTGAGAAGATATACGATGTAGCAACTCAGGGAAAATAAATCTCACTCCATGATTCTACGCGAGAGAAACAGTAATAGTCAAATCGCAACAGAACTACTCATATTAGTAGAAACTAAATAATCGAGTCGTCACACATATTCGAGGCACCATGCAATAATAAATGCTGCAATAACAAATACCACAGTGACGTCTAAAATGAGAAAGGTAGCCGGACGGGTTCCCGAGAAAATGTCGCTGGTAATGGGATACACTCCTCTTCTATCGGAGGGAGTGGATTGACCAGTCGATGTATGTGTCTCTCCGGGTCGGGCCTCAGGGGTCTGGCGATGGCGATCTGAGGATTTAAGTCTGCGCGACTCTGGAGGTAACCATTACTCGCTGGGTCAAACGTTCTTGAGCGATGACATACTGGACCAGGTTGGCCAGTACTGGGTCTCTCTCAATCCGTCTACCGGGAAAAGATGTTACTTCTCCGGGTGTTGGTCACTAGCGCGTGATCGACAGGCTAGGTTGATAGGTTGGGCACCGACTTCAAAAAAGTGTCGGGGTCACTGTGTGGCTATCTTGCACGAGAAGCTTGGCTGGTGTTTGGTTAAGGTCTGGTGGGTTGGTTTGCCTAAGTTTTTCGACCTGGCTAAGATAGGATTAGCCAATGGTCGGCCTGGCTCTGATACCAAGTTTGTCGCGACCGGTTTTCCGGATATTAATTCCTAGAAAATGGCCCTTGTGCTCATCAGCCCCAGGATTACTGTTAGCTGATGAGGCACCAAATTGATACAGAAATTCCAAGCAAAACACAAAATATGTAGTACAAGACCATTCTGGTCTGTGAGTACAACAAATGGTTTCTAGTGGTTGATTTCGAAAGCGGGTTGTGAATCATCAGTGTCTATGGGACTCCATTTCCCACGGGAACAGCTGACCAGGTTAACTCCTATCTTCGCGAGGCTGCTATCACCGTTGCGTGGGTTCCGGGGCTGCCATCACGGTCGCTCCTCTCTGCGCAAGAAATCTATCCAAGACAATAGCCAGGGACAAGCCAGTGAGTACTTTGAATGTACTCGCAAACATTGTGAACACAGGTATAATATAACAATGATGTGCTAAAAATATTATATGCTCATGACGTCAGTCACGAAAGGTAATAAAAACTCCGATGCATGCGAGCATGTTATTTATGAATGTGCAATAACATAGTAGTATTAAAATTATGAAATAAATAATAAGCATGCCACAGTCGGGCGTCTTAGCAACACCACATAAAGGGCTTTAAAAGAAATGCCATAGTCGGGCGTCTTAGCGACACCACAAAAAGGGCTTTAAAATAAATGCCATAGTCGGGCGTCTTAGCAACACCACATAAAGGGCTTTAAAAGAAATGCCACAGTCGGGCGTCTTAGCGACACCACATAAAGGGCTTGTAAAAGAAATGCCACAGTCGGGCGTCTCAGCGACACCACATAAAGGGCTTATAAAAGAAATGACAGTGAATACCCAGGAGGGAAAACCATCCCTGGGATACTCGGTATTTCAATTAATATAAAAGTGTTAGTCCATAATAAAAATAATAATCATCATAAGTCTCAAGTCACGATCCATGTTCTGGTTTAACAGTTTTTCTCCACCGAAGACCGACACTAAGACCGACACTTGACCCATCCCAGACTGTAATCCTTAACCATGGATACGGCTATTCGAATAGGTTTAATCTCTGCAGAGGGTGTACTCTTTACCCACGAGTAACGGATTCCTTTAGTCCGTCAGGACTAATTCCGTCTACGGTCTTTTTGTTGAAAACACACCTAACTTGCACACACCAGCTTAACTCACACGTGTCTGGAATCACCCACGACACCTGTCAAGCAAACTCTAAGTGGGGAGGCTACAACCTAGCGTAGCATGGGATCAAATTTATTTTGCACGCTCTAAGCGGCGGCCTCCCCTCTCGGTCTCAACCGGAAACACCCATGCCCCCGGACCAGGTCGCCTGCCTACTAGCTACAACCGGTATCTTCCACCATGGCCTCTCTGTATGGTGTGTGCTAGAAAGAGGTTGACAACTTACTGAACCATACTCTACTTGTTGTAGAGACAAGTGGTAGTACGAAACAAGTATGGGGGTTACTGGAACAAGACTCGATCTAGGGTCAACTCAGGAGGTTTAACTATTCCCTGCATGATTAGCATAACGAATATATTTCATCCAAAAGACAGAGTCACCACTCATCATACCCCTCATGCCATGTCGGACACACTCGTCTCGACGAGGAACTATGGACAAGCTCGGGTCTACCCAAGAAAGAGACTTTCCCGTTTTCCTTCCGGTCGGCACGAAAGGCATACGAGGATGATCACTATCACAAGCATGTCCATTTCCAACAGCAAGGAAATTTTCAATAAGCATTCATGCAAATGATCACATCACCACATAAAATAACGAGTCCTATGTATTGAGGTGGTGTCATGATTGTGTCAAACAATGCATGCAAAATATTATGCCAGGCTTCAGAATGCTTGCCTTCAATGTGTGGAAAGGTAGGGTGCACTCCAAAACATTTGAAAGCTTTCTCCTCTCTCCAAAATCCTATTTAAAAAAATATTTTTGAATCAATATATAGTTTCAAAAACAGTACCAAAAAGTTGTCCGAATTTTTTTGAAATAAATCTTAAAATAAGCTAGACAATATTTGAGAGAGGTAGGAAAAAGAATCAACTCATTTGGAGTTGTATTTAAAAAGTTATAGCCAGTCAAAGTCCTGGTCAAAATCTGTTTTTTTAACAGAAAAAGAAAAGAAAACGTTTCAAAAACTGTACACGTCGAAGGCGCATTCTGGAAATGCGCTTCCACTTACTCATGTGTGGACCGGCGCTGGGTCACTGACGGTGGGCCCGCCTGGCCCACTGGTCAGGTTTGACCAGTCCACGCGCGCGTCGTCCCCCTCCGGCCGAACAGAGGCGGAGCTCCGGCGAGGATTGCCGGCAAATGGAGGCGTCCCTTGGTGATCTGAGAACATGAGTGTGCTCAGGAGGTCGAGACGAACCCGTGGGTACCCACCATGGTCGCCGACATGGACGGAGTCGCCGGCGACGAGCTTCGCGGCGGAGAAGGCATTCGGGCGGATTTGGGGTCCTGGGCTATGGTGGCTCTCGATCGGGGCTGAGGCAATGGGCGGCTCCGCACGACCACGTGGAGTTGGGTGGTGGCGCTAGATTGCTGGGAGGTGCCTTGGTTGCGACGGAATCGGCCGGGACTTGGCGGCGACCGAAACGGCCGGACTCGGGGAAGATGGCCTTCCCCTCCTCGACTGCTGGCCATGGTAGATCTAGGGGGATCATTTGAGGTTGCTTCAGTACTCGATTGAGCTCTCGGGCCCTTATATAGGCGGTGGAGGTCGGTCCCGAGGCGGCCGACGATAAGAACGATGGCGAACAGCCATTCTGTGCGGTAGGGTGACATGCAGGCGACGAGAGCTAACCGACGAGCGAAGGGATAAGCTTGCGTGGCTCGCAGGGGCAGGTGGCGAGCCAGGGTGGCTCGGGGGGCGCCGACCGTGGCACAGGCGCACTGTGGATGACGGCGTGCCGCCAAGAGTGCCCTGACGGCGATGCTGTAGGGTGCCAGGGCCGCTTGGAGGTTTCTGGTGAGAAGGGGAGTGCGTGGCGCGGCTTTGCAGTGTGGGGCCAAACCAGGGGCGCGACGCGGCGGCTCGGGTGCGCGGCTGCAGTTGGCGCGCTCTGGGCGCACCCAGTGCATGCCCACCATCTTCTCGATGAAATGCCATGGCCTGCTAGGTGGCTTGGTTGGAGCTGGGGATTAGCAGGTCTAGTCTAGGGGTAGCTGGGATGCTAGTGGACATGCCTGTTGGGTCAGAGGATCAGGTCCACAATGCAAACCAAAACTCATGCCAAATTTGTCCATGCACTCCAGGTGTTTGACAAAATGCCACATGGACCTAGGCTTTTCTTGGAGTGGTCAAATCTTCCATATCCTAGTCTCTTTAGATGCACAAGAGGGTGGTGAGGTTAGTTTGTACAAAGCACAAACTTGTTAGTGCAAGTTTTGCAGAACTTCAAATCTGGACAGGAGGTAGATGGCATCATCTCATGAACCAAAAGTATTCCAATGGTTGCATGCTCCTGGACTTAGGGGTTTTGTAGGGTGGTCTACAAGCTGGGGAAAGAATCAAGGGCCAAAGAGCAAGCAAGAATATGGATGCTGTACAAACCATCATGTTGGACCAGAATGAAGATGAGGTTGATTCACTCAAAATTTTCAAAGAACATCACTAGGTTTTTGCACAAAGTGGAATCATATGCTACTACCAACATCCCATAATTTTGGTGGAAGCTAGAAAGAAATATTTAAATGGGTTGTAGTGCAAAATAGCCCACTGGATTAGAGAAGAAAATTGGGTGCAGAGCTCAAAATATTTCATGAATAAAAGATATTTAGCATAAAAGTGACTTTAAAACATCACCTGACATCTCCAAATTTTGGTTGGAATTTTAAGTGAATTTATCAAATGGTTGTAGTTCAAATATGGCCATATAACCTTGGAAACTATTTTTCGAGAAAATAAAGATCAAGCAAATTAATTATGTAATTAGTTCTACTAATAAAAGAAAAGTTTTTCTCGAGAGGTTAAACAAGTCCAATAACATATTTGAAAGGTTTTCTTTTTGGGGAAAACTCCATAATAACAAGAGAGAAAAATGGTCCAAAAAACAAAAGGGAGCCCAAAAAATAAAAATTTTAATTTCCTGGCAAAATTTTAATTAACAAAACAAGGTCAAAATTTTGGGGTGTCACACCATCTTGGATGCAGTAGGCCGTGGCCTGCTGGGCCACGCGTTCCGCGTCCTCTTCTTTCTCTGGCAGAGTCCCTTGGATCAGGTAATCCTTGAGCTCCGCAGTACAGCATCCCTCCTGAGGCTCTAGTGCTAGGAGAAAGCATGCTCCCAAGGTCGGGCCACAGGCCGGAGCTCCTGAGGGTGGCGGTTGAGGGAGTTCCTCCCGAGGTTGCACTATGCTTGATAATGACGGTGCTGCTGAGGGCTTGAAGAGTCGTTCCTCGAAAACGCCAGGCTCCTGAGGCAGCCGCCTAGACGCCCTCTTGGCAATGTCATCAGCCTCCTGATTGTTGCCGCGAGGCACATGCTGCAGCTTCAGCCCCAAAAACTGCTTTTCCATCTTATGCACTTCTGCAAGATACGCCTCCATGTGCTCGTCCTTGGGCTCGTATACTTTGTTGGAGAAGCTGGCGAGGAGTTGTGAGTCACCCTTGATGATGAGGCGCTTCACCACCAGTGCGGCCGCGGCCTTTAAGCCTGCTATGAGGCCCTCGTATTCTGCTATGTTGTTGGAAACCTTTTCGCCTTGCTGGAAACAGAGCTGCACAGCGTAATAGAGCTTGTCCTGAGTGGGTGATATAAGCACTGCGCCTACCCCTGCACCATGTCGCGAGAATGCTCCATCGAAGTGCATAACCCAGCTGTCCGGTGCCTTGCTTCCTGGGTTAAGCGACCGATCTTCGCCTGCTTTGAGCCCTGGCACCTCTGTCCATTCTGCCACAAAATCTGCAAGTGTGGCTTCTTTGATGTCTCTGGTCATGCTGCATTCTAACTGAAATGCTTGCAGCTCGATGTTCCACTCAGCGACCCTTCCAGCGGAGTTGGGACTCCTGAGCACCCTCTCTAATGGGTAGGCTGAGAAAACCTCGATGGGGTGACCTTGGAAGTAGTGCCGCAGCTTCCGAGAAGCCACCAATAGTGCGAGCAAGAGCTTTTGGGGCATGGGTACCATGCCCTTGCATCCCGCAGCACCGTGCTAACAAAATACACGGGATGCTCGACGAGGGTGGGTGCGCCGACAGAGCCCGCACCCTCCGGAGAGTCGAGCGCCTCCTGAGGAGTTTAAGCCCCCGGCTCCTGACTGCTTGGTGAGGTCGACCCCTCAGCCCCGGAGGCGTCTTCCTGCTGAGGCTGGTCCCCATCTGTCGAGGTCGTGGCCCTCACGAGGCCTTCCTGGCCGTCGCCTGCCGCGGTCGGGGTTGCGGTCGATGCGGCCTTCACCCGGCGCTCCTCCCAAACCGCCACTAGAGCTGCGTTGGCGGAGTAGGGTGCGGCGACGAGGTAGAGCACCAAGGGCTCCTAAGGGCGTGGAGCCACCATCACCGGAGGGCTGGTCAGGTACTTTTTGAGATCTTGGAATGCTTCGTCAGCTTCTTGAGTCCATTCGAACGGACCCTTCTTCTTCATCAGCTTGAAGAAGGGCAGGGCTCATTCCCCCCAACTTGGAGATGAAGCATCCTAACACGGTTACTCGCCCAGTGAGCTTCTGCATTTTCCTGAGGGTTTGCGGCGGACTCATATCTTCGATTGCCTTGACCTTCTCTGGGTCAGCCTCGATACCTCTGTGGGACACGAGGATGCCCAGAAGCTTGCCAGAAGGAACACCGAACATGCACTTCTCCGGGTTGAGCCGTAGGTCCACCTCACGAAGGCTCGCGAAGGTTTCTTCCAGGTCCTGTATTAGGGTCTTGGCCTCCCGAGACTTCACCACGATGTTGTCGACATTGGCCTCGGCGTTTCTGCCGAGCTTCCGACCCAAGGCGATATGCATCAGTCGCTGAAAGGTCGCGCCTGCGTTGCGCAACCTGAACGGCGTGCAGGTTTAGCAGTACACCTCGCACGGGGTCAGGAAGGCCGTTTTCTCCACACCTTCTACCGCCATCTTGATTTGGTGATAGCCCGAGAAGGCATCCAAGAAGCACCAACAGGTCGCACTCAGCAGTGGAGTCGACGATTTGGTCGATGAGGGGGAGCGGGAAAGGATCTTGAGGGCAGGCCTTGTTGAGGTTGGTGAAGTCGACGCACATGCGCTCCTTTCCTCCCTTCTTCAGCACAACGACAGGGTTGGCCAGCCATTCCGGATAGAGAACCTCACGAATGACTCCCGCAGCTTCTAGCTTGCGGGTTTCTTGGACGATGAAGGCCTGCTTCTCGGTGGACTGCCGCCTTGCTTTCTGCTTCACGGGGCGCACATTGGGGCACACGTTCAGGTGGTGGTCGATCACCTGCCTTGGGACCCATGCTAGCTACTTGGGTTCCCATGCGAACACCTCCTTGTTCGCGCGCAAGAACTTCACTAGGGCCTCCTCTAGCTCGGGGTCGAGATTGGCGCCTATGGTGAAGGTGGCACCGGAGGATCCATCCTCATCGACTGGTACCTGCTTAGTCTTTGCCTTGTCTTGGGTGAACAACTGCTTCTTCTTGGTTGGCGCAGCCCCCTTGCCCTTGAGGGTGTCGGTGCTGGTGGGTTGTGCCACTGCGGCTGCCTTGAAGGCGAGCTTGAGCGCCTACAGAGCATGCTTTGTATCTCCAGCTACGGTGAGGATGCCGCTGCTATCGGGCATCTTCATGAGGTTGTAGGCCGGGTGAGTCGCTGCCATGAACTGGGCCAAGGGAGGGTAGCCGAGGATGGCGTTGTACGGGAGGCCGATAGGGGCGATGTCAAAGTCGACCAGCTCCGTGCGGAAGTTGTCGTGGGTGCCAAAGGTCGCCAGGAGGCGGATCTGCCCCAGGGAGCCGGTGGAACTGCCTCCGACGCCCGAGAAGGACTTGCTGGGTCGGAGTCGCTCCAGGGGCACGTGGAGGAGGCTGAAGGCCTCCACCGAGAGCACGTTGAGGCCGGCATCACCGTCGATGAGGGTCCTGGTGATGGCCACCTGGCAGATGGTGGGAGTGCACAGCATCGGGAGCGCACCCGAGCAGGCGGTGTTGGCGGGGTGATCATCCAAGCTTAAGGTCAAGTTGGCCTCGGGTGCCAACCAATCCGGAGGGGCTTCGTGGCACGTGAGGGCGGCACAGATCTGGCGGACGAACGACTTGACGTGGCGTCTCGAGGGTGGCGCTTGCGTGCCAGCAAGGAGAGTTGCAACGACCGGGGGCGCCGGCGCAACATAATGGGCGAGGAAGAGGTTGCACAACTCCTCCTAGGAGGCCACCGAAGCCGTTGGCAGGTGGATCAGCCACATGCACGGAACGCTGGTGAGGGCCATGGGAAGCCAGTTAGCCATGACCCTGTCGTCGCCCCCATCCTTGAGGACGACCTCCTCATATGCCAACAGGAAAGCCAGCGGATTTGTCGCGCCGTCGTAGCGCGGCGGCATCTCTGGCTTGAACTTGTTTGGCCACTGCACCTGTCGCAAGGTGGGGGCCAAGGCTCGGAGCCCCCTGGCCTAGTGCCGGCGTAGGTAGCCGGAGAGGGCGGTGTGTTGTCCGCCATGAGGGTGAAGCGCGGTGTTGATGGAGAGCGGGTCGACGGAAAGGAGAGCTCAGGTGCACCCCTACCTGGCGGGCCCTTAAGGTTCCGACAAAACCCTTAAGGTTCGAACTCTAGGGTGCACGTGAAGAACTTCCCCCCACTGATCCACGTCCCAATGCATCGCTGAGAATCTAAGCTACAAGATGAACACAAGGGACACAAGGTTTATACTGGTGTGGGCCATCGTTGTGGTGTAATACCCTAATCGAGGGAGTGTGGTGTGGTGGATTGCCTTTGGGGCTGATGATGGATAGTACAGAGGAAGAACAACCTCGCGAGGGGTGTTGTTGTGGTGGTGTGCTTGGAGAGGTATTGCTCCATCTCTGTTGGCTCTGGATGAGATCCAGATTGCCTTCTACTATGATGGCTATCTCTATATATAGAGGCCCTGGTCCTATTCCCAAATATATTGAGCGGGAAGGGAGCCAACAACGGCCATTTTGAAGGGGAACATCTAGTACAAGTTATCCTGACTAAAGTTGGTCTTTGGCTGCCAAAGGCACTGGCGATGACGCTGTCTTGGCCTCCACGGTGACCTTCACAAGTGGTCGTGAAGGGATTGACAACCCCTTTATCGCGTTGGTTGCGAGGTTCTTGTTTGTTTGTGTAGGTATGAGGGACTTGTGAGGAGCCTCCTACTAGATTGATACCTTGGTTCTCAAAAACCGAGGGAAATACTTACGCTACTTTGCTGCATCTCCCTTTCCTATTCAAGGGAAAACCAACGCAGTGCTCAAGAGGTAGCACCCGGCAGCAGTGATAGCTACCTCCCAGTCCAATGTGCGCAACCGCAAGAGGAGCTTTACACCTTGGTGGACAAGTGTGCTCGGGTGGAGGAAGGAAGAAAGCTCCCTGGGGAGGAAGATTGCATCAACATCGACTCAGAAGATGACGATGAGTCCACCAGTCAGAAGAAGAAGAGCAAGAAGCGCAACAAGAGGCGCAAAGATAAGGCACTGATGACCGTTGAGGGATCGGGCATGCTTAGTACCGGCAAGAAGGCTAAAGTTGGGCCCCCGGCAAGGAAGCTGCCACGTGCACTGACTACCGGGAGGTTGCGGCTGCCGAGAGGGCTGGGAAAGGCGGTGGGCCATACTGCAGGATCCATCAAACCAAAGGCCATTGTCGGCGTCCTGGGAATGGGGGTCCCCAAAATTGCCTGCCTGCGGCCTGCGGCGTGGCTCAAAGGGGGCCCAGCACGGCCCATCTTCATCAACACAAGCTCAAATCCTCGCGAGGGGCCAAGCCTCGTGGGGCGGACGAGGCACGGCCTCGTCAGGTTGGCTCACGAGGAGGCGGAGAGTTCAAGGTGGGGTACCTCGCGAGGTGCCCATGACGCAAGCCATGACGATCAAGGGCGCCTGCCGGGCACCAGCCCGCGCAGTGTCCTTCTTTCCTCTTTGGTGCAAGGGGAGCAAGCGCAGGCGAGAGCATCAAGCAAAGGCATCCATTTCGGTGGAACAAGACCAAGACTAGTCCAATGACAGGATGGAGGTCACCGTGTAGCCCAAGTCGGCGTCACCACCAGAGCCTTTGATAGGCGAGGACCAACTTTAGTCAGGAGAAGTGTACTAGATGTTCCCCTTCAAATTGGCCAATTGTTGAAGCCCTTCCCGCTCAATATTTGGGGAGAGGCCCAGGGCCTTCGCCTATAAATAGGACTAGCCATCCACAGGGTAGAGGAGACACAGATCCATCCGGCAAAAGAGAGAGACCACAAGAACAGACCCTCGCGAGGCTGTTCATCCTTGTATTGTTCATCATCAGCCCAAGAGGCAATCCACCACACCACACACTGGAGTAGGGTATTACACCACAATGGTGGCCTGAACCAGTAAGTCCTGTGTCCATTGTGTTGTTCTTCTCATTGTTTAGATCCTAGCGATTCAGCGAGGAACAGGTAGGTAGAAGGCGAAACCTCCGCGCGCACCCAGTGTTCGAACCTCAAGGGTCTACCAGAACCCTAAATCCGACATTTGGCGCGCCAGGTAGGGGTGCGCCAGAATTCGCCTTCCGTCGCCCTGCTCTTCTCCGACCGTCGCGCCCATGGCTGACGCTCGTCGGGTTGCTCGCGCCGCTCGAGTCGCCCGGACGGCTCCCGTCGGCTCGCGCCCTCGTCGCTCCCTGTCGCCCACGTCAGCACCGCCACCGGCCTGGCGGGGAACGAGCAACGAGTATCGCCCCTGCATCCCTCCGTGGCCTCTTGGGAAGAGCCGCGCAACCTCTTCCTCGCCCGCCATGCCGCTGCGGCCTCCTCGGTCGTTGCGGCCCTCTTGGGCGGCTCGCAGGCGCCTCCCTCCAGTCACCATGTCAAGCCGTTCATCCGCCAGGTCGGCGCCACCTCCGCGCGGCAGGGGGCTTCCCGGGACAGGCCAGAGCCCCAGGCCAGGCTAGCCTTCAGCTCGGAAGACCACCCCTCCAACTCGGCCTGCTCGGGTGCGATCCCGATGTTGTGCACCCCCACCATCTGCCAGGTGGTTGTCACCAGGACCCTCATCGACGGTGGCGCGGGCCTCAACGTGCTTTTAGTCGAAACTTTCGACCTCCTCCGCATACCCCGGGAGCGGCTGCGGCCGAGCCAGCCCTTCGTGGGCATCGGGGGCGGGGCATCCAGCTCCTTGGGACAGATCCGGCTCCCAGTGACCTTCGGCACCTACGACAATTTCCGCACGGAGCTGGTCGATTTCGACATCGCCCTCATCGGCCTCCCCTACAATGCCATCCTCGGCTACCCAGCGCTGGCCCAATTCATGGTCGTGACTCACCCAGCATACAACCTCATGAAGATGCCCGAGAGCAGCAGAGTCCTCACCGTGCCTGGGGACACCGGGGACGCGCTGCGAGCGCTCCAGCTCGCCTTCAAGACGGCAGCGTCAGCACAGCCCGCCAACGCGGGGGCCCTAGAGCCCAAGGGGGCTGCACCAGCCAAGAAGAAACAATTGTTCACCCAAGACAAGGCGGAGACCAAGCAAATACCCGTCGATGAGGATGGGTCCACCAGCGCCACTTTCACCATAGGCGCCCACCTCGGGCCCGAGCAGGAGGAAGCCCTGGTCAAGTTCTTGCGTGCAAACAAGAAGGTGTTCGCTTGGGAGCCCGATCAGCTGGCAGGGATCCCACTGGGCGTGATCGAGCACCACCTCAACGTGTGCCCCAACATGCGCCCCGTAAAGCAGAAAGCAAGGCGGCAGTCCACTGAAAAGCAGGCCTTCATCGTCCAGGAGACCCACAAGCTAGAAGTCGCGGGGGTCATTCGCGAGGTTCGATATCCAGATTGGTTGGCCAACCCGGTGGTGGTACCAAACAAGGGAGGGAAGGAATGCATGTGTGTCGACTTCACCAACCTCAACAAAGCATGCCCACAAGATCCTTTCCCGCTCCCACGCATCAATCAAATCGTCGACTCCACCGCTGAGTGTGACCTGTTATGCTTCTTGGACGCCTTCTCCGGGTATCATCAGATCAAGATGGCGGTGGAAGACGTGGAGAAGACAGCCTTCCTGACACCGTGTGGGGTATACTGCTATACGTGCATGCCCTTCGGAATGCGCAACGCGGGGGCAACCTTTCAGCGGCTCATGCACATCACCTTGGGCCCGCAACTCGGGAAGAACGTGGAGGCGTACGTCGACGACATTGTGGTAAAGTCTCGCGAGGCCAAGACCCTGATACAAGACCTGGAGGAAACCTTTGCGAGCCTCAATGCAGTGAGCCTAAGGCTCAACCCGGAGAAGTGTGTGTTTGGAGTCCCCTCGGGCAAACTCTTGGGTTTCCTCGTATCCCACCGAGGCATCGAGGCCAACCCAGAAAAGGTCAAGGTGGTCGAGGACATGAGCCCGCCAAAGATGCTCAGAGAGATGCAGAAGCTCACCGGGCGCGTGACTGCACTAGGGTGCTTCATCTCCAGGTTGGGGGAGCGGGCGCTGCCTTTCTTCTAGTTGATGAAGAAAAAGGGGCCCTTTGAATGGACTGAAGAGGCCGACAAGGCATTCCAAGACCTCAAGAGATACCTGAGCAGACCACCGGTGATGGTGGCCCCACGCCCACAAGAGCCCTTGGTACTCTACCTCACCGCCACTCCCTACTCAGCCAGCGTAGTCCTGGTGGCAGTTAGGGAGGAGCGTCGGACAAAGGCTGCGGCAGCTGCCCGCGCCAAGGCAAAACAGGACCAAAAGGGACTCGCAGAGATCACCACCACGATTGAGGAAGATCAGCCGCCGTAGGGGGACGCACCAGGAGCGGGAAAGGCCCTTCCCCCAGGCAACCAGCTTTTGGAGGCTCCGCCGCCTCAGGAGGCACCACGGTTTCCGGAGGACGCCACCAGCACCTTCGCTCCAAGCCTCGTCGAGCACCCGGTGTACTTCGTCAGCACGGTGTTGCGAGATGCGAGGGCACGGTACCCCATGCCTCAGAAGCTTCTCCTTGCGCTACTGGTGGCCTCGCGCAAGCTGCGGCACTACTTTCAGGGTCACCCTATCAAGGTTGTCTCCGCGTACCCCTTGGAAAGAGTGCTCCGGAGCCCTAACTCAGCCGGAAGGGTCGCCGACTGGAACATTGAGCTGCAAGCATTTCAGCTCGAATTCAGCACGACCCTAGTCATCAAGGGGGCCGCCTTGGCAGATTTCATGGCAGAATGGACAGAGGCGCCGGGCCTAAAGGCTGGTGAGGATCGGTCCCTCTCCCCGGGAAGTGAGGCGCCGGACGGTTGGGTCATGTACTTCGATGGGTCGTTCTCCAGGCACGGCGTGGGGGCTGGCGCGGTACTTATATCTCCTACCCAAGACAAGCTCTACTACGCCGTGCAGCTCTGTTTCCAGCACGAAGAAGAGGTCTCCAACAATATAGCGGAATATGAAGGCCTGATAGCGAGCCTGAATGTCGTGGCCGCCCTCGGAGTAAAGCGCCTTACCATCAAAGGTGATTCACAACTCCTCATCAACTTCTCCAACAAAGTATACGAGCCAAGGGATGAGCACATGGAAGCCTACCTTGCGGAGGTCCGCGGGATGGAGAAGCAGTTTTAGGGGCTGGAGTTATAGCACATGCCCCGCGGCACCAATCAGGAGGCTGACGACATCGCCAAACGAGCGTCTAGGCGGCTGCCTCAGGAGCCTGGCGTCTTCGAGGAGCGCCTCTTCAAGCCCTCGGCCACACCGTCACTGTCAAGCACGGTGCAGCCTCGGGAGGAGCTCCCCCAGCCGCTAGCCTCGGGAGCCCCGATCTACGGGCCAGCCTTGGGGGCGCGTTTGCTCTTGACAGTGGAGCCTCAGGAGGAATGCTAGGTCATGGAGCTCTGGAGCTATCTAACACAAGGGATCTTGCCAGAGAAAGAGGAGGAAGCGGAGCGCGTGGTGCGGCAGGCCACAGCATACTGCATCAAGGCTGGGGAGCTCTACCGGAGGCGACCAAATGATGTATCCCTATGCTGCATCTCCAGGGAGCAAGGGAAAGAGTTGTTGGCGGACATACACGGTGGAGACTGTGGGCACCACTCGTCATCATGAACCCTCATGGGCAAGGCATTCCGAAGCGGTTTCTATTGGCCTACCGCGCTCAATGACACCGTCGAACTGGTAAAGGCCTGCGAAGCCTGTCAATTCCATGCAAAGCAGATCCATTAGCCGGCGAGGGTCTGCAGACCATACCCCTCACGTGGCCATTCGTAGTCTGGGGGCTTGATATCCTGGGCCCGTTTCCTCGGGCACCAGGGGCTATCGCTACCTCTACGTCGTCGTGGACAAATTCACCAAGTGGGCCGAGGTGGAAGCCATCCGCACCATCCCCGCGGGTTCAGCGGTCAAGTTCATCAAGGGCATCGTGAGCCGGTTCGGGGTGCCAAACCGCATCATCACCGACAACGGTTCGTAGTTCACCAGCAACCTCTTCAAAACATGCTGTGCTAACCTTGGAACGCAGATATGCTACGCTTCAGTGGCGCACCCCCGAAGCAACAACCAGGCCGAGCGGGCCAACGCAGAGGTCCTGAGGGGCCTCAATACCAGAATATTCAAGAAGAAACTGGAGGCTTGCGGCAGAGGCTGGTACGACGAGCTCCAATCCGTGTTGTGGTCCATCCGCACGACCGCAACCAAGCCGACTGGAGAGACCCCTTTCTTCTTGGTCTATGGAGCCGAAGCGGTCCTCCCTCACGAGGTCAGACGTCGATCCGCACGGGTCCTGGCATTTGACAAAGCGCAGCAGGACGCCATGCGGGTGATGGACCTCGTGCTGGGGGAGGAGCGTGGCCGAGAAGCTGCACTGCGAGCGGCGAGATATCAACAAGCACTGCGACGATACCACTACCGCAACATCCGCCCCAGGACTCTCGAGGTAGGGGACCTCGTGCTCAGGCGGGTTCTCTCCAGGGAGGGGCTTCATAAGCTCTCTCCCATGTGACAGGGCCCGTTCAAGGTTGTTCATGTTTCCAGGCCTGGCTCCGCGCGCTTGGCGACTCAGGAGGGGGTGCCAGTCCAGAATGCGTGGAACATCCAGCACCTCCGGAGGTTTTACCCATGAAAAGGCCCGGAGCCTGTGAAGAAGGCGAATGCCTGTGAAGACCATCTTTTTGGAAAAGGCCCGGAGCCTATGAAGAAGGTGAATGCCTGTGAAGACCATCTTTTTGGAAAAGTCCCCGAGCCTGTGAAGAAGGCGAATGCCTGTGAAGACCATATTTTTGGAAAAGGCCCGGAGCCTGTGAAGAAGGCGAATGCCTGTGAAGACCATCTTTTTGGAAAAGGCTCGGAGCCTGTGAAGAAGGCGAATGCCTATGAAGACAATCTTTTTGGAAAAGGCCCAGAGCCTGTGAAGAGGGCGAATGCCTGTGAAGACCATCTTTTCGGAAAAGGCATAGAGCCTGTGAAGAAGGCGAATGCCTGTGAAGTCATCGCGTTTTTGGGAAAGGCCCGGAGCCTGTGAAGAGGGCCAATGCCCGTGAAGCTTGCTCCCCAGAAGAAAGGCCTGGAGCCTGTGAAGAAGGACAACGCCTGTGAAGCTCGCCGCCCGTGACACTCTCACGTAATAATGAGTTGGGGCTGTACACGCCCCGAAGACTCAGGAGCGCTGGCCTCAGGCCCTGGGGCTCTCTCCCACGCCCAGTGGCAGCACTTAGCTCCATGCTGGTGAGAAGACATCGAAGACTAGACTAGGTGCTGGACGCGGCTTTTTCATTTGCTTTCTCCAGTTGGCTAGTTCGCTCTCCTTTGAAGTTTTATTGAAACTATCGCTGTCTTTTGACTTTTAGCTCTTCGGTTTTTTGCCCTCCGACCCTGATTTGTCTTGCGCGAGGTCTCGCGAGGGGACGGCACTGGCGCCCTCACGAGTGTTTTGATCCTTTCAGTCAAGGCCTCACGACCCAGGTCCACTACAGGAGCATCCCTCCAGTCCATGCCTCACGGGTACCGCGACACGAATACAGGACCTGAGTCGGTCGCCCCACGGCCAAGGCTGGGGATTACCTACACGCAGGTGTTCAACACGAAGGAATGATACCAGAATAACGGAAACATTACGACGACTAACAACGATAACACAAACACGCCCCCACGGGGCCCACACATAGCTGTCTTTTTGCGCAGGAAAAAGGGAGAGGAAGGAACAAATCAGGTAAAGCTCGCCAGGCGCCGGGCCCGAGCTGCCTCCGGAGCTCAAGCGCCCTCCCTCTCGCGCTTCACCAGGGGGCGACGGCGGGCGGACTCGCTACCGCCCTCCAAGCAGGCACGACGGCACGGAGGCAGACCGAGGCCGCTGCTAGAAGAGTCGCTACCCGAAGAGGAACCAGAGAAGCTTGAGGAATCCTGGGCACCACCGGCCGCGCGCTCGCTACCCTCTCCATCCTCGCCGGGGCTGGGTCCCCGGCCGTGGCCATCGTCTTCAGGGCAGCACCCAGCGCGGCGACCATCTTCCCCAAACACCCTCACATAGAGGGTGGCGTCGCTGTCGAACTTGAAGTGCAGGGTGCACCGGCGGCTCAGGCCTTGCGCGCGGGCAAACGTCTGCCAGCCACGGGTCAGGGCCAGGCTCCCGGATGCGAAGACCTCCAGCGAAGCGCATGAGGCCCGGCTGCAGCAGCCGTCTGCCTGGAGATAGAGGCCGCCCGGGGCGCCAGCCGGGAGCTCACCTAGGAGGAAGCGAGGGAGCTGAAGTCGGGCGCTGGCCGGCTCCGCTGCCCACACAACAAACTCCGGCAGCACCTCCGCAGTACGAGAGCGTGGCCTCGGGGGCCGCACGGCCAAAACGCACCCCCAGGCGCGGCCGGCCGCCCGGCACCACGCGGGAAGTCACCTCCACTGACGCGGGGAACCACCGTGGAGGCCACGGGGTGCTTGCGAGGGCGGCCGCGATCGCGCTTTGGCAGGGGAGAGACAGGCTCGGCCTGGCGAGCTTTTCCCTTCTCTGCGGCCGAGAGCCTCCTTGGCGGGGCCATGGGGAAGAAGGAGAAGCAAGAGGGGATGAACTGGAAGGGCACGCGGCGTGCCGTACTTAAAGCTAGAGGAGGCCAACCGTCGGCCTCCGCGACCACATGTAATTATGACTCATTGCATGTGCAGGGACTTGTCGAGTCCATGCGGTTGCCGAGGCTTCGTGGGGAAGTGGAGGTGCCCACGTCCAATCGACCGCCACGCGGCGCCCAAGGCCGTAGGCTGTTAGGGCTCGCGACGCTTCGCACTTGCCCTTTCACTTCTCTGCTCGGCCAAGTACGGGCGCGCCTTGGGCCCGGGGGCTACTTCGGCGTTCTGGGAACGGGGGTCCCCAGACTTGCCTGCCTGCGGCTGCGGCGTGGCTCAAAGGGGGCCCAGCACGGCCCATCTTCATCAGCACAAGCTCAAGATCCTCGCGAGGGGCCAAGCCTCGCGGGGCGGACGGCAAGGAGCTTCCTCAGGCATGGCATCGTCAGGCTGGCTCACGAGGAGGCGGTGAGTTCAAGGCGGGGTACCTCACGAGGTGCCCATGACGCAAGCCATGACGATCAAGGGCACCTGCCGGGCGCCAGCCCGCGCAGTGTCCTTCTTTCCTCTTTGGTGCAAGGGGAGCAAGCGCAGGCGAGAGCATCAAGCAAAGGCATCCATTTCGGTGCATCAAGACCAAGACCAGTCCAACGGTAGGATGGAGGTCACCGTGGAGCCCAAGTCGGCGTCACCGCCAGAGCCTTTGACAGGCGAGGACCAACATTAGTCAGGATGAGTGTACTAGATGTTCCCCTTCAAATTGGCCAATTGTTGGCGCCCTTCCCGCTCATATTTGGGGAGAGGCCCACGGCCTTCGCCTATAAATAGGACTAGCCATCCACAGGGTAGAGGAGACACAGATCCATCCGACAAAAGAGAGAGACCACAAGAACAGACCCTCGTGAGGCTGTTCTTCCTTGTATTGTTCATCATCAGCCCAAGAGGCAATCCACCACACCACACACTGGAGTAGGGTATTACACCACAATGGTGGCCTGAACCAGTATAAATCATGTGTCCCTTGTGTTGTTCTTCTCGTAGTTTAGATCCTAGCAATTTGGCGAGGAACAGGTAGGTAGAAGGCGAAACCTCCGCATGCACCCCAGTGTTCGAACCTCAAGGGTCTGCCGGAACCCTAAATCCGACAGCCATGATCTCAAATATTGTCATCAGGTTGATCAGCTAATCAAGAGGCAGATGGTAGAATATGAGAAGCGTGATAAGGAAAAGGGTCAGAATGGCACTAGCGGGAAGGGCCGAGGCGGTGAAGCAAATCTCCCCGGTAGAGGCCTTTCAGAACCAAGGAAAGTCCACCAGGGGCCGAGAGAAAGAGGTTTGCAATGGTGAGAGTAATGGAGGGGATGAAGAGGAAACCAACGAGCAGGAATTCCAGAAGGCCACTAACACCCTGTGCATTGACGGGGGTGCATCTTTGCACTCCTCTCACCGCCAACTCAAATAGTGAGCGCATGAAGTCAATGTCGTGGAGCCAACGGTAGAGTTTCGGAAGCCGCTCAAATGGTCATGCACACACATCATCTTTGATGAAAAGGACCATCCTGACCGCACTACTGCGGTGGGGTGTTTGCCGTTGTTGGTCTCTCCAATAATTCGCAACCTCAAGGTCACAAAGATGTTGGTTGGCGACGGGGCCGGGTTGAATCTGATTTTCCCAAAGGTTATCGACAAGCTTCAGAAAGCAGAGGAAGAACTTAAGGCCACTGGCACGTTTCGAGGAGTTAATCCCGACAGGAGTCATCCTAAGGGAAAGATCACATTGCTAGTGACGTTTGGTGGAGAGTTGAACTACAGAACTGAGAAGATTGTGTTTGATGTGGTTGACCTCCACCTGACGTACAATGGGATCCCTGGACGCCTAGCCCTGACAAAGTTCATTGTGGCATCCCATTATGCCTACAACACCGTGAAGATGCCAGGACCGATGGGGGTTCTTTCCATTCAGTCAGATGAGAAAGACGCAATCATTTGCATGGATAAGATGTACCGGGACGCAGTCGCAGCAAGGTCACAACAGTGGCAGCAATTCCCGCCAAGGATAACAAAGGAAAGAAGAAGGCTTGCGAGGACACCGGTAAGGAATCCGAGAAGCGTACCTCTTCGGAGTACGTTTCGCCTATTGATGAATTGCCGGAGAGTTCCAACAGTAAGAGATCCAAGGTTGTTGCACCCCATGTGAAGATGGTCCTGGTAGGGCTCGCTGGCGTTGATGGTACCTTTACTATCAGCGCCACCCTTGATGACAAATAGGAAAGCGCACTCGTTGCCTTCCTATGGGCGAATATCGATGTGTTTGCCTAGCAACCATCTGATATCCCCGGTTTTCCCACGAAGGTAATCGAGCACCACCTTGTTGTCTGCCCACATACCCAACCCGTCAAGCTGAAATTCAGGAAGCAGGCCTCGGGACCACATCAATTCATTGCCAATGAGATCAACAAACTTGAGGCAGCTCATTTGGTCAGAGGAGTACTGCACCCAACATGGTTAGCAAACCCAGTGGTCGTACGCAAGGCCAATGAAAAATGGAGGCTATGCATCGATTTCACAAACCTCAACAAGGTTTGCCCAAAGGATCCATTTCCCTTGCCGCACATTGACCAGATTGTGGTCTCCACTTCAGGTTGTGATTCACTTTCTTTTCTGGATGCATACTCTGGATATCATCAGATCTTCATGTCCAAGGAAGACGAAGAGAAGACCTCCTTCATCACTCCATGCGGTATGTACGGCTTTGTGTGCATGCCTTTTGGGTTAAAGAGTGTCGGGTCTACTTTTGCAGGGCAGTCCAAATTGGTTTTGAGTCACAGTTGCACATAAATATTGAAGCTCATATGGATGATATTGTGGTCAAGACCAAGGACAGATCAACCCGGAGAAGTGTGTGTTTGGTGTTCCCTCCGACAAGCTACTTGGTTTCTTTGTGTCCCATCGCGGGATCAAGGCCAGTCCAGATAAGATCAAGGTTGTAGAGCAGATCCAAGCACCCAGGACAGTTAAAGATGTGAGATGTTTGACAGGATGTGTTACAGCACTTAGCAGATTCATCTCCAAGTCTGCCGAGCGCGCCCTGCTGTTCTTCAAAATTTTGAAGAAGGCAGGACCTACGAAGTGGACCCCAGAGGCAGATGAAGCACTGTAGGATCTGAAGGCCTACTTGTCCTCTGTGCCCAGTTTGGTAGCTCCTAAACCACAAGAGTCGTTTCTACTATACTTGGAGGCAACCAATCAAGTGGTTAGTGCAGCCCTAGTGGTGCAGCGGGAAGTAGAGGAAACAGGGAATAAGCAAAGCCCGGCGGGACCGGATGAAGATCAGGACAAAGAGGGGCATGGCAGCGGG
Source organism: Triticum dicoccoides (assembly GCF_002162155.2). Classification (NCBI taxonomy): domain Eukaryota; kingdom Viridiplantae; phylum Streptophyta; class Magnoliopsida; order Poales; family Poaceae; genus Triticum; species Triticum dicoccoides. The sequence continues at coordinate 480,468,403 of NC_041387.1, read as the reverse complement.
GATGACCCCAAGGTCGTAGTAAGGAAGAAAGTGGTGTAGCACACGGTGTACTTTGTTAGCTCCTTTCTACAGGGGTCTATATCAAGGTACTCTGGCATGCAAAAGTTGATTTTTTGCCTCATCATGGCCTCAAGGAAACTGCGCCACTACTTCCAAGCCCATGAGGTTACGGTTGTCACTCACTTTTCGTTGCAAAGGATACTTCAGAACCCTGAGGATACCGGCCGAATAGTGGAGTGGGCTTTGGAGCTATCCATCTTTGGCCTAAAGTTTGAGAGGACCTCTACAATTCATAGCAGGGCATTGGCAGAGTTTATTGCAGAATGGACGCCAACCCCTGACGAAGAGGTGCTGGAAACAGTTATTCTCGGCAAGGAATCACCCCAAGAATGGATTGCGTATTTTGATGGTGCCTTCTCCTTGCAAGGCGCAGGGGCTAGCGTGCTTCTCGTTGCTCCCACTGGAGAGCACTTGAAGTGCGTCGTCCAGATGCAGTTTCCCCGGGAGGAGGCAACCAACAATTTTTCACTATAGTGGTGTTCACTGCCTGCTGGAACATTTGGATCATCAGAAAGGCCAAAGTGTTCAGAAGTGAGAGGGCAAGTTTTAAAAAATGGAGAGGTGCTTTTAGGCATGATATTACTCTTCTGCAGCACAGGATCAAGTCTTCTTACAAGGATGATCTCTTGAAGTGGATTTCTTTTCTTCCCCCTTAAGGCTTTCTGTTGTAAGATAACTTTTCTATTTTTGATTGCCCCTTGTAATCCTCCTGTTGTAAATGTTGTGTTTGCATTAATAAAATTTTGATATGCTGTGGGGGTTTGCCCCACAGTTCCCAGTCAAAAAACAATACAGCTGAGTATGATGGGCTCCTTGTTGGGCTAAGGATTGCCACATAATTGGGAATTAAGAAGCTGATCATTCGAGGAGATTCACAACTTGTGGTGACACAAGTTAAAAAGGATTACCAAAGTCCATTGATGAAGGCATACGTTGAGGAAGTGAGACGGTTGAAGGAGCGCTTTGATGGATTGCAAACAGAGCACGTACCTCGTGCGGAAACATCATAGCTGATCATCTGTCAAAGTGTGCTGTGCCAAATCTTCGTGTGGAACTAGGAACTTTTGTTCTCCATCTTACTAAGACGTCCGTATCCCCGGCAACAATGGCCCGGAAAAGGAGAAAGTTGGACTCTGGTAAGCCTCTCCCGGTAGAGCCCCCTCGGGGCTCCTGGCAGGGACCCTACCGGAAACAACTCCCCATCACTTGCCGGGCTGCACCCCCTGCCGGACCACTGGTCCTCACGGTCGAGGAATGCATCCCCGCGAGTGGGTAGGTGCAGTTAGTTCTTGTTGTCGAGCCCCAAGCTCCAACTTGGGCAAGGCACATAGTCTACTTCCTCCAAACCGGAGAACTTCCTGATGAGCAAGATGAAGCTGAAAGAGTAGCCCGGAGGGCCAGTATGTACTAGTATGTTGATGACACTCTATAAAGAAGAAGGCCCAATGGTGTGAAATTGAAGTGCATCTTCCAGGAAGAAGGAAAGGAACTGTTGGTGGAAATACACAAAGGCTTGTGTGGCTCCCACTTTGGATCAAGGGAATTAGTTGGGAAAGCATTCCGACAAGGATTCTATTGGCCCACAGCCCTCCAAGATGGGGTCGAGCTAGTCACCAAGTGTGAAGCCTGTCAGTTCCATTCCAAGAACATCCATTTGCCAGCCCAAGCACTTCAGACAATCTCTTTGTCATGTCCGTTTCCGGTCTAGGGGCTCGATATCCTCGGCCCTTTCCCCCGAGCTGCCGGAGGCTTTGAATTCTTGTTTGTTGCAATCAACAAGTTTACAAAGTGGCCGGAAGTAGCTGCCATTAGAAAGGTGACTTCTCAATCAGCTATCAAGTTCTTGAAAGATTTGGTGTGCCTCTTTGGGGTTCCTGCCTGGATCATCACCGACAACGGCACACAATTCACGAGCCGCGCCTTCATGCAATATGTTCATGCCCTCGGAAGCAAGATCTCATTTGCCTCTGTTGTACATCCCAGAAGCAATGGACAAGCTGAGAGGGAGAACGCTGAAGTGCTACGTGGACTCAAGACAAGAACATTTGATAAGCTACAGAAGTGCGGCAGGCGATGGATCGACGAGTTGCTGGTGGTTCTTTGGTCCCTCAGAATGACACCAGATCGAGCTACCAGGTAGACTCCCTTCTCCCTAGTCTATGGGGCAGAAGTAGTTATCCCGGAGGAACTCATTTACGGGTCCCCTCGAGTGCTTGCCTATGATGAAGTAGCGCAAGATCAGCTCCAGTGTGACGACACTGTGCTACTCGAGGAGAACCGTCTTCGGGCTATCAGCAAGCCATGCGTCGCTATCACAGCTGCAGGGTTCATGCCAAGTGTTTTGAGGAAGGAGACCTTGTCCTTAGGCACGCTCAGTCTGCCAAGGGTACAAACAAGTTGACATTGAAGCGGGAAGGCCCTTACCGAGTAGTATGAGTCACCAGACCTGGTGCAGTCCGTTTGGAGATCGGAGATAGCATTAACTTGCAAAACTCATGGAATATTGAGCATCTCCGCAAGTTCTACCCGTAAGGCGTGGCTGTCGGGCCCTGTCCAGCAGCCACCCTTTTGTACAGGCCTTGCCTCAGCTGCATGTAACCCCTTGTACAAAGTCAGGCGTAGATCCTAAGCAACAGAGAAATAAACGAAGCGCTGGCGGGGGGGGGGGGCGACAAGTTGCATGCATGCATAAGCATATCATGAGCATTGCATCCTCATGTAGATAAAGTTGCATTTGGCATCATTTTCATCTGGATAGTCTATAGGCTCTTGCCGAGGATTCAGTCCCCAAGAGGAGATGAGAAGACAAGCCAGCACTATGATCTCTGGCAGGCCAGACATATAAGTTCTATCTCTTATCCATACATGTTCTGTAAGTGAAAGCTTGTGCATAGGAAAACCTCACCGCTTTTTGAAACTTAGCTGCTCCATCCTTTGAATCGAACGTTGCTTCAGTCAGAATGGTCGCAGTGGCCTTTGATGAATAAAGATTGGCGGGGGGGGGGGCTGGTCCCTCATTACAGTTTGTGCCCGACAACCTTAGCTCCCCAGCAGCCAAATAGAGGGTACCGGCAGGATAGCCTACCCGTGAAACTCGTTTATTCAAAATATAGAGGCATTCCACGTCTGCATGGCCATACACATGCACGAGTCCCCGACAATGTTTATCTTTTTCATTAATATGCTTCACATAAGTACAAACCTTACATGACACAAACATGTATTCAAGAGATTACATTATTTGAACTAAAATTTGGCAAGTGACTATAGATTTAAGATTGAAAAAAGATAAGTGCCCCGTAAACTCCTCTCCCTATTCCTCTTACCCCAGGTAGTGTGGTGGGAAGAGAAGGAGGCAGGAGCAGAGACCAAGCGGGAGTCCATCCTGATCCCATCATGGCCTGCCGGATGCAGCCTGACAAGATCAGGAGTGGCGAGGCTGCGAAGGAGGAGGGCGGAAGAAGTAGCTCAGCGGCGCCCTGGTCACCACCTCCAGGACCAGCAACAAGCCCTAGCTCGAGAGACAATGGAGTCATCCACCAAAGCTCAGCTCAAAGACTGTTGGAGGAGGCGAAGGCACAAAGAGAGGGGCCCCCTCCCCGGTGACTAGGAGGCTGGTGATGATGGTGCAGGGGAGGGGACGGGAAGAATGGAAAGACAAGGCGGCAGGCCGCTAGTACGAGACGAACGCATCGGTGCGATCGTACTCCGACCCAACGGCCTGCCTCCCGCCTTCTCCATATTCCCTAGCTTCATCTTCATCAACACCTCTCCAGGAAACGCCGACCTCACAGTCCGGTGCTCCTCCCGAAGAGATGGCGTGCGACCAAGATGGCCATTGTGTCCGGAGCGCACCTCTCCCCACCTTGGCGGGTAGGAAGGTGCCCTCTTCATCAACAACAACCCCGGTTCCAAGGAAAGGGCCAGTACTGGGATTTTTAATGATCCAAACCCTTTGCCTTGGACTTGGACCAGACCCACTCCCCGAGCGCCAGCACCATTACTTAGCATCGTCAACTCCAAGCTAGGGCCTGGTCCCGGGCTCTCCCTTCAAGCATATTTAAGACAAAGCATAATGAAGGAAGAGAAGGATGTGGAAGGATGCCTCCACTCCTCCCCTGCTCCTTCTTTTATAGGGAAGTTGCGAGCTGGGGGTGGAATCCCTGGTGGGTAACCGCCATCCTCCCCTAATCCAAGAAGACCGGGCCCCTGCCTTGGCACCCCTCTGCACCACGCGCCTCCGTTACCTACCCCACTCGATTCATGCAGCATACATGGCTTATGATAAGGGCATGGTGGGAAGAGTGAATTGGCGGATACCCGCATGTGCGTTAAAGTCATTCACGGGCCATTACAAGAATGGTCCCACCACCATTGGCGTTACACAATGTGCGGAAAACCGAAAACTGGCCCGGGCTCAAGATAATGCAGAAACAAAGAGGATCTCAAAGGACGAAGCCGCCTCTGCACTCTTGCCTATGCACTAGTTAGGGCCTACCCCGACGACGCCCAGCGGCGCGTTCGTGCCAGGCCCGGGGGCTTCTGTCGGTGCAACAAACCCTGGGTCCGTTCCCTAGACTGTGTACAGGCACGAGGACAAGTTCAGAACACCACGATCTACTCAAGCAAGATGGATCGATTCCCTTGAAGGATCCAGGAATAGACCAAGATGGCCAAGACTAGCTAGACGGGCAAGATGCTACTAAGGGAAAAACCTCCTCTACCAAGCAGGCAAGCCTGGCAAAGACAAGGTTATCCCCGGGAGCATGCCCCCCGGATCATCCCAGCATGCCTGCCGGGACTAGCGAAGGCAAGCCACTTCACCGCACCACTTCACCACGACGTACATTGTCGATGAGTGTGGTGTCAAGCTCCAAGGTGACTAAGTGGCTGCTATATGACACATGGCGGCCACCTCCTACAGAAAATACATACAAGCGACACCCGTCATGCAACGTGTCAAGCAAGCAGGCGCCAAGCTGGCAAAACGGCCCAGCAGGGCCTGCCGGGCAAGCTATGACGTGACATTAAGGAGCGCATTTAATGCGCTCTATCAGCCTACAGAGTTAGGTGTGATAGCACTAATTGCTATCTAATCAGTGCGTAATGACTAATTTGCCATTGTGGTGACCCCTTGATCTATAAAAGGAGGCCCATGGCAACCATAGAGAAGATTTGGATGCTGGTGCAATCATACATGCGTAGCTGTTCTTGTCTCAAGGCAACCCTGCCGGGCAAGAGCGTTGCGCTTTCCACCATAATCCACCATCAATCCACCAAAGCAGGAGTAGGGTTTTACGCCTCGCGGCGGCCCAAACCTGGGTAAAAACTGCCCTTGTGATCTCTGTCATGCTGTCTCACACTCCTCCGCTCAATGTGCAACGTGCCATCCCCCCACCGAACCAGAAAGGGGCTCGTAGCCCCAAAGGTGGTCGTGGTTCCCCACGACAGCTTGCAAGCTTACTGTGATGTTGTATTACCAAGTGGGCCCTGAGATACCTCTACGTCATAAAGAGTGACAAATCCTAGTCTTGATCCATGCCAACTCAACAGACACCCTCAAAGATACCTGTAGAGCACCTTTATAGTCACCCAATTATGTCGTGATGTTTAGTACACACAGGATATCTAGTGGGCCAAGGAAGTACCAGACGGTCGTCCTGTGGTGACCACAAGACACTAGTGCGTGCTTGGAGGCCCAGGCGCGCCCTGGTGGGTTGTGCCCACCATGGTGACCTCCCGCACCGCCTCTTTGCTCTAAAAATACCCCAATGTTCCAGAAACCCTAGGGGAGTCGACGAAAATCAATTCCAGCCGCCGCAAGTTCCAGAAACACCAGATCCAATCTAGAGACCATCACAGAGGGGTTCATTGATACGTCTCCAATGTATCTATAATTTTTTAATTGTTCCATGCTATTATATTATCCATACTAGATGTTTTATATGCATTTATATGCTATTTTTATATGATTTTTGGGACTAACCTATTAACCTAGAGCCCAACGCCAGTTTCTGTTTTTTCCTTGTTTTTGAGTTCTACAGAAAAGGAATACCAAACGGAGTCCAATTGACCTGAAAATTTACGGAGATTGTTTTTGGACCAAAAGAAGCCCACAGAGCATCGGAGATGGACCAGAAGAGTCCCGAGGCCACCACGAGGGTGGAGGGCGTGCCCTAACCCCTGGGCGCCCCCCTACCTCGTGGCTGCCTCGTGGACCCCCCTGACTTGTTCCTGAAGCGAACACCTCTTATATATCCCCAAACTTCTAGAACATAACCAAGATCAGGAGTTCCACCACCGCAAGCCTCTGTAGCCACCAAAAACCAATCGGGACCCTGTTCTGGCACACTGTCAGAGAGGGGAATCATCACCGGTGACCATCTTCATCATCCCGACCCTCTCCATGACGAGGAGAGAGTAGTTCACCCTCGGGGCTGAGGGTATGTACCAGTAGCTATGTGTTTGATCCCTCTCTCTCTCTCTCGCTCGCTCTCTCTCGTGTTCTTGATTTGGCATGATCTTGGTGTATCGTGAGCCTTGTTATTATAATTGGATCTTATGAAGTTTCTACCCCTCTACCTTTTGTAATGGATTGAGATTTCCCTTTGAAGTTATCTTATCATTGAGTATTTAAGGATCTAAAAACACTTGATGTATGTCTTGCATGTGCTTATATGTGGTAACAATGGGATATTCACGTGATCCACTTGATATATGTTTTGGCGATCAACTTGCGGGTTCAGTTACCTTGTGAACTTATGCATAGGTGTTGGCACATGTTTTCTTCTTGACTCTCCGGTAGAAACTTTAGGGCACTCTTTGAAGTTCTTTGTCTAGGTTTGGATAGATGAATCTGAGTTTGTGTGATGCATATTGTATAATCAAACCCGCAGATACTTGAGGTGACATTGGAGTATCTAGGTGACATTAGGGTTTTGGTTGATGTGTGTCTTAAGATGTTATTTTACTACGAACTCTAGGGATGTTTGTGACACTTATAGGAATAGCCCAATGTATTGATCGGAAAGAATAACTTTGAGGTCGTTTCGTACCCTACAATAATCTCTTCGTTTGTTCTACGCTATTAGTGACTTTGGAGTGGCTCTTTGTTGTATGTTGAGGTAGCTATATGATCCAATTATGTTATCATTGTTGAGAGAACTTGCACTAGTGAAAGTATGAACCCTAGGCCTTTTTCCAAGCATTGCAATACCGTTTTCGCTCATTTTTGTTACTTGCTACCTTGCTATTTTTATATTTTTAGATTACAAAAACCCTTATCTACTATCCATATTACGCTTGTATCACCATCTCTTCGTTGAACTAGTGCACCTATACAATTTACCATTGTATTGGGTGTGTTGGGGACACAAGAGACTCTTTGTTATTTGGTTGCAGGGTTGTTTGAGAGAGACCATCTTCATCCTACACCTCCCATGGATTGATAAACCTTAGGTCATCCACTTGAGGGAAATTTACTACTGTCCTACAAAACTCTGCACTTGGAGGCCCAGCAACGTCTACTAGGATAAAGTTGCGTAGTAGACATCAAGCTCTTTTCTGGCACCGTTGCCGGGAGGTTAGTGCTCGAAGGTATAACTTTAGATCTTGCAATCGAATCTTTTAGTTTCTTGTTTTATCACTAGTTTAGTCTATCAAAGAAAACTACAAAAAATGGAACTAAGGTTGCCTCATATGCTTCATCTTCTTAATGTCTTTCGTGAAAGGACGGAAAGGAAAATTGTGCTCAAGTGTTAGAAGAAGAAGTCTATAAAATGTTTTTCATAAAATCTTTGTATGATGAGCATGATTGCAATGTTGTTAGTATGAATTCCTTGAATATCCATGATGCTAATGATATGCAAAGCTAAAAGCTTGGGGATGATATGTTTGATGACGATGATATTTTTAGTCCCCCATGTTTTGATGAGAAAATTTATTATGATGATAGCATGCCTCCTATTTATGATGATTATATTGATAAAAGTGGATTTGGAGAGGTCATGACTTTATTTATTAATGAATCCACTATTTTGGAAGAGGTTCCAATTGATTATGAGGACAAAATTGCTATCTATGATGATTATTGTGATGACATGTATGCTATAAAGAATAATCATAACCATGAAACTTGTCATCTTGATTTTAATTTCAATTGGATTATGCCTCACAGGATAGTTATTTTGTTGAGCTTGCTGCCGCTACTATTCATGAGAAGAATTTTGCTTATGTGGAGAGTAATAAAATTTCTATGCTTGCGGATCATGAAAAGAATGTTTTATGTGATAGTTATATTGTTGAATTCATTCATGATGCTACTGAAAATTATTATGAGGGAGGAATATATGCTTGTAGGAGTTGCAATAATATCAAGTTTCCTCTCTATGTGTTAAAAATATTGAAGTTATGCTTGTTTTGCCTTCCTATGCTAGTTGATTCTTGCTCCCATAAGTTGTGTGCTCACAAAATCCCTATGCATAGGAAGTGGGTTAGACTTAAATGTGCTTGCCACATATGTTTCATGATGCTCACTTTGCGTTTCAATTCTTTACTTTTATGCGAGCATCATTGAAACCATCATGCCTAGCTAGAAAGACATTAAAGAAAGCGCTTGTTGGGAGACAACCTGATACGTCTCCAACGTATCTACTTTTACAAACACTTTTGCCCTTGTTTTGGACTCTAACTTGCATGATTTGAATGAAACTAACCCGGACTGACACTGTTTTCAGCAGAACTACCATGATGTTGTTTTATGTGTAGAAAAGAAAAGTTCTCAGAATGTCCTGGAAATCCACGGAGGCACTTTTCAGATTTAATAAGAATTTTTGGCGAAAGAATCAAGGCCAGGGGGCCCACGGGCTGTCCACGAGAAAGGGGGCGCCCCCCTAGGGGCGCGCCCTCCTATCTCGTGGGCCGCCCGGTCCTCCTCCGACCTCAACTCCAACTCCATATGTACCATCTCCGGGAGAAAAAAATCAAGGAGAAAGTTTCATCGCATTTCACTACATGGAGCCGCCGCCAAGCACTAATCTCTCTCGGGAGGGCTGATCTGGAGTCCGTTCGGGGCTCCGGAGAGGGGGATTCGTCGCCGTCGTCATCATCAACCATCCTCCATCACCAATTTCATGATGCTCACCGCCGTGCGTGAGTAATTCCATCATACGCTTGCTGGACGGTGATGGGTTGGATGAGATTTACCATGTAATCAAGTTAGTTTTGTTAGGGTTTGATCCCTAGTATCCACTATGTTCTGAGATTGATGTTGCTATAACTTTGCTATGCTTAATGCTTGTCACTAGGGCCCGAGTGCCATGATTTCAGATCTGAACCTATTATGTTTTCATGAATATATGTGTGTTCTTGATCCTATCTTGCAAGTCTATAGTCACCTATTATGTGTTATGATCTGACAACCCCGAAGTGACAATAATCGGTATACTTCTCGGTGATGACCGTAGTTTGAGGAGTTCATGTATTCACTATGTGTTAATGCTTTGTTCCGGTTCTCTATTAAAAGGAGGCCTTAATATCCCTTAGTTTCCACTAGGACCCCGCTGCCACGAGAGGGTAGGACAAAAGATGTCATGCAAGTTCTTTTCCATAAGCACGTATGACTATTTACGGAATACATGCCTACATTACATTGATGAATTGGAGCTAGTTCTATATCACCCTATGTTATAACTATTGCATGAGGAATCGCATCCGGCATAATTATCCATCACTGATCCATTGCCTATGAGCTTTTCACATATTGTTCTTCGCTTATTTACTTTTCCGTTGCTACTGTTACAACTACTACAAAAACCCAAAAACATTTACCTTTTCTGTTGCTACTGTTACCATTACTATCATACCACTTTTGCTACTAAACACTTTGCTGCAGATACTAAGTTATCCAGGTGTGGTTGAATTGACAACTCAACTGCTAATACTCAAGAATACTCTTTGGCCCCCCTTGTGTCGAATCAATAAATTTGGGTTGTACTTCACCCTCGAAAGCTGTTGCGATCCCCTACACTTGTGGGTTTTCACAACCCAACACCATTACTTAATGTTTTTGTGTGTTCACATGATTATGCTACTGTATTAATCATGTTTTATAGCTTTTTTGTTTCAATAGAGTGCCAAGTAAAGCCTTTGGGATAGTGTGGATGATAGTTGACTTGATTCTGTGCAAAAACAGAAACTTTTATGCTGAGTCCAGGAAATTTGAAAATTCACTGGAACGTGATTTTGATCTGATTTTGTTACACAAGATTTATATACAAATTTCCCAGGTTGTTCTAATTTTTCATAATTTTTGGAGTTACAGATGTATGGAAAGTTTCCAGATTACTACAGACTATTCTGTTTTTGACAGATTCTGATTTCTATGTGTTGTTTGCTTATTTTGATGAATCTATGTGTAGTATCGGAGGGTATGAACCATGGACAAGTTGGAATATAGTACATATAACACCAATACAAATTTAGAATGACTTCACAATAGTACCTAAGTGGTGATTTATTTTCTTATACTAACGGAGCTTACGAGTTTTCTGTTGAGTTTTGTGTTGTGAAGTTTTCAAGTTTTGGGTAAAGTTTTGATGGACTACGGAATAAGGAGTGGCAAGAGCCTAAGATTGGGGATGCCAAAGGCACCCCAAGGTAATATTCAAGGAAAACCAAGAGCCTAAGCTTGGGGATGTCCCGGATGGCATCCCCTCTTCCGTCCTCGTCTATCGGTAACCTTACTTGGAGCTATATTTTTATTCACCACATGATATGTATTTTGGTTGCAGCGTCATTTTATTTTGTTTACATTTTCTTTCTTTTATGCAGAGACATGCTCTATATATTTTAGTTCAATAAAAAAGTGAAGTATAGCTTTTACCATGCTTATTTTACAAGTCTATATGTTGCTATTTTGAAAACAGAAAGTGTCCTGTTATGTTTCGAATATTGGTGAATAGTTAGAACATGATAAATCCTGAAATTTTGACACAATGAGTAACAACAAATTTTCTACACTGTGGTAATTTTTCAGAATTTTTTGAGTTAGGGAAGTATGATTCCTCTTGCATTCTTTACACACTGTCATGTTTAGTCATATTGCTATTATGTTTGCATTGTTTGCATATGTTTGCTTGTTTAATGATTCTATTTGAGGATAGTAGTGTTAAATATGCAGAGGCATTTTGTAGGAAATATCAGATAATAATTTTATGATTTTCTACAGTAGAGAATGATAAGGTTATTGCGTTGATTTATACTAACTTATCTCACGAGTTCTTGTTGAGTTTTGTGTAGATGAATATTTTAAGATTTAGGGAAACTGTGATATAAAAGGAAGTAAGGATACACAAAAGCTCAAGCTTGTGGATGCCCAAGGCATTCCTAATTAATATTTCAAGAAGTCTCAAGCATCTAATCTTGGGGATGCCCCGGTTGGCTTCCCACCTTTCTTGTTCAACAACTATCGGTCAGTTTTGGTTGAGCCTAAGATTTTGCTTCTTCACATGATATGTGCTATCCTTGCAATGTTATTTTATTTTATTTTTGTTTTGCTTGCTATTTGAATAAAATATTAAGATCTGAAATTCTTAAATGTTAGAGAGTCTTCACATAGTTGCATAATTATTCGACTACTCATTGATCTTCACTTATATCTTTTGGAGTAGTTTGTCATTTGCTCTAGTGCTTTACCTATATGTTTTTAGAGCATGGCAGTGGTTTTATTTTGAAGAAATTGATGAACTCTCATGCTTAACTTATATTGTTTTGAGAGTCTTAAACAACATGGTAATTCTCTTTGGTTATGAATTTAGTCCTAATATGATGGCATCCAAGAGGGATATAATAAAAACTTTCCTATAAAGTGCATTGAATACTATGAGAAGTTTGATTCCTTATGATTGTTTGGAGATATGAGGATGGTGATATTTGAGTCATGCTAGTGGAGTAATTGTGAATTTGAGAAATACTTGTGTTGAGGTTTGTGATTCACATACCATGCACGTATGGTGAACCGTTATGTAACGAAGTTGGAGCATGAGATATTTTTTTGATTGTCTTCCTTATGAGTGGTGGTCAGGGACGAGCGATGGTCTTTTCCTACAAAACTATCCCCCTAGGAGCATGCGCGTAGTACTTCATTTCGATAACTAATAGATTTTTGCAATAAGTATGTGAGTTCTTTATGACTAATGTTGAGTCCATGGATTATATGCACTCTCATCATTCCACCATTGCTAGCATCTCTAGTACCACGTAACTTTCACCGGTACCTTACACCTACCATATACCTTGCACAAAAGAGCCACCATACCTACCTATTATGGCATTTCCATAGCCATTCCGAGATATATTGCCATGCACCTTTCCACCATTCCATTTATTATGACACGCTTCATCATTGTCATATTGCTTTTGCATGATCATGTAGTTGACATCATATTTGTGGCAAAGCCACCTTTCATACATGTCACTCTTGATTCATTGCACATCCTAGTACACCACTGGAGGCATTCACATAGAGTCATAATTTTTTCTAAGTATCGAGTTGTAATTCTTGAGTTGTAAGTAAAATAAAAGTGTGATGATCTTCATTATTAGAGCATTGTCCCATTAAGGAAAGGATGATGGAGACTATCATTTCCCCACAAGTCGGGATGAGACTCCAGATGAAAAAAGAGGTCAAAAAAGAGAAGGCCAAAAAAATGAGAGGAAAAGAGAGAAGGGGAAATGCTACTATCCTTTTTCCACACTTGTGCTTCAAAGTAGAAGCATGATCTTCACGATAGAGAGTATCTTATTTTGTCACTTTCATATACTAGTTGGAATTTTTCATTATAGAACTTGGCTTGTATATTCCAACGATGGGCTTCCTCAAATCACCCTAGGTCTTGATGAGCAAGCAAGTTGGATGCACACCCACTTAGTTTCTTTTTGAGCTTTCATACACTTATAGCTCTAGTGCATATGTTGCATGGCAATCCTTACTCACTCACATTGATATCTATTGATGGGCATCTCCATAGCCCGTTGATACGCCTAGTCGATGTGAGACTATCTCCCTCTTTTTTTTCTCCACAATCACCATATTCTCTTCCACTATAGTGCTATATCCATGTCTCACGCTCATGTATTGCGTGAAAGTTTAAAAGGTTTGAGAACATCAAAAGTATGAAACAATTGCTTAGCTTGTCATCGGGATTGTGCATGATTTTAATATTTTGTGTGATGAAGATGGAGCATAGCCAGACTATATGATTTTGTAGGGATAGCTTTCTTTGGCCATGTTATTTTGAGAAGACATAATTGGTTTATTAGTATGCTTGAAGTTTTATTGTTTTTATGTCAATATTAAACTTTTGTTTTGAATCTTACAAATCTGAACATTCATGCCACAATAGATAAATTACATGGATAAATATGTTAGGTAGCGTTCCACATCAAAAATTCTATTTTTATCATTTACCTACTCGAGAATGAACATGAATTAAGCTTGGGGATGCTTGATACGTCTCCAATGTATCTGTAATTTTTTATTGTTCCATGCTATTATATTATCCATATTAGATGTTTTATATGCATTTATATGTTATTTTGTATGATTTTTGGGACTAACCTATTAACCTAGAGCCGAGTGCCAGTTTGTGTTTTCCTTGTTTTCTAGTTTTACAGAAAAGGAATACCAAACGGAGTCCAATTGACCTGAAAATTTACGGAGATTGTTTTTGGACCAGAAGAAGACCACACAGCATCGAAGATGGACCAGAAGAGTCCCGAGGCCACCACGAGGGTGGAGGGCGCGCCCTACCCCCTGGGCGTGCCCCCTACGTCGTGGTTGCCTCGTGGAACCCCCTTGACTTGTTCCCGGCGCCAATACCTCTTATATATCCCCAAACTTCCAGAACAAAACCAAGATCGGGAGTTCCACCGCCGCAAGCCTCTGTAGCCACCAAAAATTAATCGGGACTCTATTCCGGCACCCTGCCAGAGGGGGGAATCATCAGCGGTGACCATCTTCATCATCTCGGTGCTCTCCACGATGCGGAGGGAGTAGTTCACCCTCAGGGATGAGGGTATCTACCAGTAGCTACGTGTTTGATCTCTCTCTCTCTCATGTTCTTAATTTGGCACGATCTTGATGTATCATAAGCCTTATTATTATAGTTGGATCTTATGAAGTTTCTCCCCCTCTACCTTCTTGTAATGGAGTGAGTTTTCCCTTTGAAGTTATCTTATCGGATTGAGTCTTCAAGGATTTGAGAACACTTAATGTATGTCTTGCATGTGCTTATCTATGGTGACAATGGGATATTCACGTGATCCACTTGATGTATGTTTTTGTGATCAATTTGCAGGTTCAGTGACCTTGTGAACTTATGCATAGGGGTTTGCACACGTTTTCGTCTTGACTCTCCGGTAGAAACTTTGGGGAACTCTTTGAAGTTCTTTGTGTACATTTGAATAGATGAATCTGAGATTGTGTGATGCATATCGTATAATCAAACCCGTGGATACTTGAGGTGACATTGGAGTATCTAGGCGACATTAGGGTTTTGGTTGATGTGTGTCTTAAGGTGTTAGTTTACTACGAACTCTAGGGCTGTTTGTGACACTTGTAGGAATAGCCCAATGTATTGATCGGAAAGAATAACTTTGAGGTGGTTTCGTACCCTACAATAATATCTTCGTTTGTTCTCTACTATTAGTGATTTTGGAGTGGCTTTTTGTTGCATGTTGAGGGATAGTTATATGATCCAATTATGTTATCATTGTTGAGAGAACTTGCACTAGTGAAAGTATGAACCCTAGGCCTTGTTTCCAAGCATTGCAATACCACTTTCGCTCACTTTTGTTACTTGATATCTTGCTGTTTTTATATTTTTAGATTACAAAAACCCTTATATACTATCCATATTACACTTGTATCACCATCTCTTCACCGAACTAGTGCACCTATACAATTTACCATTGCATTGCGTGTGTTGGGGACACAAGAAACTCTTTGTTATTTGATTGCAGGGTTGTTTGAGAGAGACCATCTTCATCCTACGCCTCCCACGAATTGATAAACCATAGATCATCCACTTGAGGGAAATTTGCTACTGTCCTACAAAACTCTGCACTTGGAGGCCCACCAACGTCTAGCATGATAAAGTTGCATAGCAGACATCATTCATCATGTCCATTTATGCCTCTCCGACGATGCGTGAGTAGTTCTTTGTAGACCTACGGGTCCGTAGTTAGTAGCTAGATGGATTCCTCTCTCTCTCTTGATTCTCAATACAATGGTCTCGTGGAGATCCATATGATGTAAATCTTTTTGCGGTGTGTTTGTTGGGATCCGATGAACTTTGAGTTTATGATCAGATATATGTTTTTATCCATGAGAGTTATTTGAGTCTTCTTTTGATCTCTTATATGCATGATTGATTATAGCCTCATATTTCTTCTCTGATATTTGGGTTTTGTTTGGCCAACTTGATCTATTTATCTTGCAATGGGAAGAGGTGCTTTGTGATGGGTTCGATCTTATGGGGCTTCACGGGTATGCGTTGGTGCTATACAAACGGTTTTTAACCCCTTTCCGCGACGACACTTGGAACCTTCGCCAAGTGAGTGTGTAAGATAGGGGGGTCCTTCCCACACGACCCAGAAACCATCGGGGATAGGCCCTCCTAGCACACGGGATGGGGAAAAATGAGCTCGTGTGCGATCGGGCGAGGCATCGAAACCCAATTGTTTCCGTTTGTATGTACATCCCACATGGTGAATCCTAGAAAAATATTTCCATTCTTATGTATATCACACACAGTCAACCCAAGGAGTACGTTTCCGTTCTTATGTACATCCCACACACTCAATCTAGGGAACACGTTTCCGTTCATATGTACATCCCACACAGTCAATCCAGGGAAAACATTTCTGTTCATACGTACATTCCAAACGATTAGGCCGCTATAGTCGTGTGAAAAAGGTGGACATCAACATTTAATCTGCCGATATGTTTATGATAGGTATGTTATCGCACACGGTTCAAGAATGTAAAATGTGTGCGGTGCCTCTACTAATGCCAACGTGTACATTTTCGTAACTATGTGTGATTGGTATTCCTATCACACACGCACACTGGTTTGAAACGTTTGTCGTATTACCATGAATCACACACGCATATGAGACGAAACCATGTGTGCATCTGATGGGCATCACAAACGTTTCACGTCAAAGAACTGTCTGTTTTCTTTTTTCATCGCACACACTGTTTTCTTTCTAACCGTGTGCACATTATTTTATTCACTCTTATACAATTTTTTGGCTGTAATTTATTGTTCAAATTGGAAATTTTGAAATATGAAACGTGCAATTCAAATTCTTAGCACAATGGTTCAACAATGAATCAATAAATAAAATTGTCAGTACAATATGTTCAGTCACTACTGCGGGGTGCTGCTAACGCGACACTACGCTCAGAGACTCTTCGAGAAACTATGTGCAATGCAATAATCACAAACGGTGGTGTAAGAAAACCGTCAAAAATGTGCAAAACGTTTGTGATGATGGATGCATCAAACATGGTTTAGATTTTAGTTGCATGTGCAATGCACGACCTACGGTTCAGTTCAATGAACTGTTTGCAATGAGGAAGAAGAATGGAAATGGATAGCCAGATGAAGGCGTCTGCGACATACGACATACATTTCAATCGGATTAACTGTTTGTGATGAGGCGGAACAACATAAATGGACAGCCAGATAAAGGTGTGTGCGATTGAGGGCATATGCTTCAGAAGGATTAACTATTTGCGATTAGTTAACAAAAGAAAAACGGTCAGCCAGATCAATGGTGTGTGCGATTGATGGCATACACTTAACACGGATGAACTGTTTCCGATTAGCCACAACAAACAGAAATAGTTAGACACATCAATGTGTGTGCGCTAGACGGGCACACATTCTAATTAAAAGAAGCATGCGCGATGGTAATAATGAGCGCGCACGGTTCTTCGAACAAGACATGTGCTGACATTGCCTATTGCGGTGCACCAAACGCCACGTACGCGGCCAAGAAAGCGTGCCCATGTTACGTCGTCCGAGAATAGTGCCACACTTAGAAATTATAGAACTGTCAATAAATTTTGAGCCTGCATCCCGTCCCCTTCCAAATGCAAACATGTTCACACCGATCAAAACCTGAACGGTTGCCCACTTAGGAGTGTATTAGTACTCGGTTATAAATATTGTACTATGCCAAGATGACTGCACATTCCTTCCTCATCTCCTCATCCACAAAAGCAAACAAGTCATTCAGCATCGTTCTCTTGCATCTGCCATGGCTAGATTGAGTTCTCGGTCGAGAGATTACCACCACGGAAAGGCGAGCATGGAAGCGGAAGCACGAGAGATGTCCCGCTCAACCGTGAAAGCAGCCGACATGTCCCGCCATGCTGCCAAAGCAGCACAGAGGTCTCGTTGTGCCGCCAAAGCAGCACGAAGGTCCTGCCGCGCCATCGATGCAGCATACTAGTCCGGTCGCGCCGTGGAAGTAGTGGAGATGTCCTTCCGTGCCGCGAATGCAGCAAAGATGTCCTGCCATGCCGCGAATGCATCAGAGATGTTCTCCCGTGCCGTGACGGCCTGGGAAAATCTGTCGCGGGCAGGCGAGGACTCTTATAGGCGCATGCATACGATCGTCCATAGTCAGATGGGTCATATCTCCGGCTGGATGAAGCTGCAGGATGAGTTGAATGCCTCGTTTGAACAACTCTGGGTCGAGCGTGACCTGCTGAGGGCGACGATCGTCGGAAGGGCGGAGCAGGCGGAGGAGACCATTGCCTTGTTGAAGAGGACGGGAGTCATCGTCAAGAAACTTATAGACGAGAATGCCATGCTCCGCATCGAGCGTGAAAGGCTGGTGGAGGAATCCGCAGTTGCTTCCGAGCAGCGTATTAAGGACATGAAAATGATGAAAGAGATCATCGCTGCTCGCCGCGAGAACTAGTCTCCGCGACCTGTAGTGCATCAAGAAAGTAGAGATCAGTGCGCCAGATCGTCTTATGTGTCTTCCTTCTTCTTTTGCCCTTGTGTATTTCGGGCGTAGCCGCATGTACTTTTTGAGTTATCTTCCTAGATACGTAAGACAATTATTATCCACTATCATCGTCCTTATATTCATCATGCTTGCTAAAAGTCGCAGTCGATGCTATATAGGTCCGTCGAATCTTACATCAAGATCTGTGCAAAACTTTCTTTTTAGATTTTCACTTTTCTCTCTTAAATCTCAGTCCAGTGAGACATAGCCACGCCGTGAAACATGGGCTCGGGCTGCATTAATGGAGACGTTGGGAGGGAGGTGGCCGGTGGATAGAGGTCAAAGGGCTCTCCTCCCGATGAGCATGCGCAGGGGTCTAATCGCACATCTCTCGTACTCAAATAGCTACCTCGCACGACACCTCCTAGCCAATAAAAAAAGGGACGCATGGCGGCACGTAATTGGTAAGTAGAACACGCACGGTTTCAATAATAGTTGTGTTTCTGATTTGCACGTGACAACACTTGTTCCAAAATGACTTTGTTGATTTTTAATGTGTGCGCCTTCGCAAATCGGACAGAAATATTACCGCAGCATGATGGTGCCGTGTCATGACACCATGCCAAGTTTCATGATTTTCAGGCGTGTTTTGGATTTACAGGAATTAAAAAACAAAGTTTCTCAATCTTTCCGGCCGAGCCACGACGCCAAATGTTTGAATTTCATTGTCATTTCTTGCATGGGACCTAGAAATCAAATTTGAACTCTGCATATTAAATGCCCAGAAATTCAATTAATGTAAAAAAAGGCCAAACAAACCCAAAATAATTCCAAAATTTAGCACGATACTTCTATTTGGTCTAGTCTGCCTGTGTAAACAAATTAAGGTGGGAGAAGGCAGTGTACATATGCCGTTTCGCACATGGAGGTGACACGTTCCCTCTCGGAACCAGGAGCCTTCTAGAGAGAAGCTCCGGTTTGCAAAAAGCTTATACCAAAGCTTGTCCCAATTCGGCCAAAAAAATACCGCAACATGTTGGTTCCATGTCATGACACCATGCCAAGTTTCATGATTTTCAGGCGTATTTTGGATTTAAATGAATTAAAAAACCAAGTTTCTTAATCTTTCCGGCCGAGCCACGACGCCCAGATGTTTGAATTTCATTCCCATTTTTTGCATGGACCTAGAAATTCACCCAAGGACACACATCTGATTTTTCAACCAACTTTAGTGCACTGGAGCATGTGCTTGTAGTTCAAATTTGAATTATGCACATTAAATGACCAAAAATTCAATTAATGTATAAAAAGGCCAAACGAACCCGGAATAATTCCAAAATTTAGCACGATACTTCTAGTTGGTCTAATCTACCTGCGTAAACAGATGAAGACGGGAGAAGGCAGTGTACGTATGTCGTTTCGCAAATGGAGGTGACACGTTCCCTCTCGGAACCACGAGCCTTGTTGAGAGAAGCTCCGGTTTGCAAGAAGTTTATACCAAAGTTTGTCCCAATTCGGCCAGAAAAATTACCGCAACATGTTGGTGCCATGTCATGACACCATGCCAAGTTTCATGATTTTTAGGCGTGTTTTGGATTTACAGTAATTAAAAAAATAAAGTTTCTCAATCTTTCCGACCGAACCACGACGCCCAGATGTTTGAATTTCATTCTCATTTCTTGCATGGGACCTAGAAATTCACCCAAGGACACACATGTGATTTTTTAACCAACTTTGGTGCATTGGAGCATGTGCTTGTAGTTCAAATTTGAATTATGCACATTAAATGCCCAGAAATTCAATTAATTTATAAAAAAGGCCAAACAAACCTGGAATAATTCCAAAATTTAGCACGATACTTCTATTTGGTCTAATCTGCATGTGTAAACAAATTAAGGCGGGAGAGGGCAGTGTTTGTACGTCGTTTCGCACATGGAGGTGACATGTTCCCTCTCGGAACCACGAGCCTTCTTGAGAGAAGCTCCGGTTTGCAAGAAACTTATACCAAAGCTTGTCCCAATTCGGCCAAAAAAATACCGCAACATGTTGGTGCCATGTCATGACACCATGCCAAGTTTCATGATTTTCACGCATGTTTTGGATTTACATGAATTAAGAAACCAAGTTTCTCAATCTTTCCGGCCGAGCCACGATGCCCAGATGTTTGAATTTCATTCCCATTTCTTGCATGGGACCTAGAAATTCACCCAAGGACACACATGTGATTTTTCAACCAACATTGGTGCACTAGAGCATGTGCTTGTAGTTCAAATTTGAATTATGCACATTAAATGCCCAGAAATTCAATTCATGTATAAAAAAGGCCAAACGAAGCCGGAATAATTCCAAAATTTAGCACGATACTTCTAGTTGGTCTAATATGCCTGTGTAAACAAATTAAGGCGGGAGAAGCCATTGTACATATGTCTTCGCACATGGAGGTGACACGTTCCCTCTCGGAACCATGAGCCTTCTTGAGAGAAGCTCCGGTTTGCAAGAAGCTTATACTAAAGTTTGTCCCAATTCGTCCAAAACAATTACTACAACATGTTGGTGCCATGTCATGACACCATGCCAAGTTTCATGATTTTTAGGTGTGTTTTGGATTTACATGAATTAAAAAACAAACTTTCTCAATCTTTCCAACCGAGCCACGACACCCAGATGTTTGAATTTCATTCCCATTTCTTGCTTGGGACCTAGAAATTCACCCAAGGACACACATGTGCTTGTAGTTCAAATTTGAATTATGCACATTAAATGACCAGAAATTCAACTAATGTATAAAAAAGGCCAAACGAACCCGGAATAATTAAAAATTTAGCACAATACTTCTAATTGGTCTAATCTGCCTGTGTAAAAAAATTAAGGCGGGAGAAGGTAGTGTACGTATGTCGTTTCACACACAGAGGTGACAGGTTCCTCTCGGAACCACGAGCCTTCTTGAGAGAAGCTCCGGTTTGCAAGAAGCCTGTCCCAATTTGGTCAAAAAATTTACAGCAACATGTTGGTGCCAAGTCATGACACCATGCCAAGTTTCATGATTTTCATGCGTGTTTTGGATTTACATTAATTAAAAAAAAGTTTCTCAATCTTTCCAGCTGATACATGATGCCCAGATGTTTGAATTTCATCCCCATTTCTTGCATGGGACCTAGAATTTCACCCAAGGACACACATGTGATTTTTAAACCATCTTTGGTGCATTGGAGCATGGTGTCACGCCCAATATGCGACCCTATCCAAAAGGAACTCGAAGGTCCCACCAAGGATAGACTCGCATATTGAAACGCTTTTGCAAGGTGGATATCATTACATCAACATTGCATAATAGATGGGGATACATACATAAGGCATACAATGCCACACGAATACAACATCAAAATACATAAGAGCATCATCCGACTACGTATGAAACACAAACAGAATCTCAAACGACATCCACCCTGCTAGCCCAGGCTGCCGACCTGGAACCTATCCCCTGATCGAAGAAGCAGAAGAAGAACTCAACGCAAGCAAGCATCGCTCTCGCGTCATGATCATCGCACAACCTGTACCTACAACTGTTGTTGTAGTAATCTGTGAGCCACGAGGACTCAGCAATCCCATTACCATGGGTATCAAGACTAGCAAAGCTTAAAGGGAAAGGAAGGGGTAAAGTGGTGAGGCTGCAGCAGCGACTAAGCATATATGGTGGATAACATACGCAAATAAGAGCGAGAAGAGAGCAAACAGAACGATCGTCAACTAGTAATGATCAAGAAGTGATCCTAAACTCCAACTTACATCAATCATAACCCAGAAACCGTGTTCACTTCCCGGACTCCGCCGAAAAGAGACCATCATGGCTACACACGCGGTTGATGCGTTTTAATTCGGATCTGGTGTCAAGTTATCTACAACCGGACATTAACAAATTCCCATCTGCCTATAACCGCAGGCACGGCTTTCGAAAGATTATACCCTCCAGGGGTGTCCCAACTTAGCCCATGATAAGCTCGTGTGATCAACGAAGGATATACCTTCTCCCAGGAAGACCCGATCAGACTCAGAATCCCGGTTTACAAGACATTTCGACAATGGTAAAACAAGACCAGCAAGACCGCCCGATGCGCCGACAATCCCGATAGGAGCTGCACATATCTCGTTCCCAGGGCAACACCGGATGAACACTACGTACAACTAAAACCAGACCTCGAGTTTCCCCGAGGTGGCGCTGCAAGTGGCTCTGGTTCGGACCAACACTTAGACAAGCACTGGCCCGGGGGGGCTATAATAAAGATGACCCTTGGGTTAATTACTCCCAAGGGAAATGTAGGTGGTGGTGAGGCAAATGGTAAAACCAATGTTGGGCCTTGCTGGAGGAGTTTTATTCAAAGCGAACTGTCAAGGGGGTCCCATAAATCACCCGACCGCGTAAGGAACGCAAAATCCGGGAACATAACACCGGTATGACGGGAACTAGGGCGGCAAGAGTGGAACAAAACACCAGGCATAAGGCCGAGCCTTCCACCCTTTACAAAGTATATAGATGCATTAATAATATAAGAGATATTGTGATATCCCAACCAAAATCCTGTCCACCATGGAGAAATCTTCAACTTCACCTGCAACTAGCAACGCTATAAGAGGGCTGAGCAAAGCGGTAACATAGCCAAACAATGGTTTGCTAGGAAGGGGGTCAAAGGTTAGAGGTTCATGGCAATTTGGGAGGCTCGATGAGCAAAAGATAGGTAACGCAACATAGCGATAGAACGAAGCAACTAGCATAGCAATGATAGTAGTGAGATCCAGGGTAGCGGTCATCTTGCCTGAAATCCCGCAAGGAAGAAGAACGAGTCCATGAAGAAGATGAAGCCACGAAGACGAACCAAGCGTAGACGAACGAATCCTCACGATCGCAACGAAACGGGAACTATCAAGAAGAAGCACACAACAAGGTAAACAGACCACACATGAACAAGGCATGATGCACAACAAGCATGATGCATGATAAGGCTACATGAATCTACTCATGGCAGGAGATGATGCAAACAAGAACAACACATCAAGGCAAGTTTAAATGAGGCCGGGAACAACATATAACAATTCCGGTAAGTCCTCATATGCAAATTTCGAAATTGGACCAGATCTGAATGAACCTTATGTTCAAGTTGTTAAACAGCAAGTTAAGATGCACCAAGATGATCTACACGAGATTCTAGTCAAGTTTCATATAAAGTTCATTTAATTCGGAGCTACGTCCTAGAAGATATGAGCAAAACAAGTTAAACATGGCATTGATGCAAAATGCATTCAAACATCAAGCAAACACACCAAAACATGGATTCAACATGCTAATATGAAACTACATGCAAAAAAAGCAAGTTTCATCTAGAGCACACTCAAAACGTAGCAACGGTTCAACACACACACGCTATACAAGTTTAAAGGACAAGCTGTCCAAAACAGCAACTAGGCATATTGCAAGCATCAAAAGAACATGCTACCGGACCTCAACAAGAAAACAAAAGGCATGGGCATGATGTACAGGTAAAGCATAACAAAACATGAACACTGAGCTATCTCCATAAATCACTAGAACATGCTCAAACACACATGGCAAGATTGCAAATAATAACAGTTCAGACTGCAGAAAATAACATCAGGTTTCAATGTTTAGAGCTATCAAACAACATGTTACAGGAACTTATCATGGCAAACAAAGGCATGGCATGAATCTACAAAATGCATAGAACAAAAGTCCCTTACTGACCATGAGCCAAAAAGGATCAGAAAGTATTATGGCGCCCATGTAAACATAGCAAGTTATATTACAGATTCAAACATGGCAGGAACAACGATAAGTAGGCATATAGATGAGCTTGTACCACTCACCACAGAGCAATACATGGCATGGCAAGGCAACCAACAGTAAGAAGACATGTTTATGAAGCTAAGCATGGCAATATCAAGTTCATAGGGTACATGGAACACTAGCAACAATCATGGCAACAACTGAACTTAATGTTAACAGGCTGACAACAACATTATATAGCAACTTTGGATCAAGATTACAATAAGCTACAGCAGGCTATAAATGCAACCAGGGGCATGGATGGATAGAGCATGACATTTATAACAAAACACCCTTAGTGAACATCTCCAAATTATGCATAGAATGATTTGTAGAAGCAGGTTTACATAGCATCACGAAATAACAGATTCAGCCTAGCAAAACAGCAACAGCAAGTACCATACTAAACAAGCTTGATTCACTCACCACAAGTCATTGCATGACATGATAAGCATAGCATCAGCAAGAAGACATGTTTATGAAACAAACTAAGGCAAGAACAAGTTCATAGCATGCAAGGATCAACTACAACAACCTTGGCAAAATTGAATAACATGTAAACAATCTGCTAGGAAATATTTTGGAGCAAAAGTAGAGCACGAAAATGACATGCTAGACTACTCCATAATTTCAAACAGGGGCATGAATGGATAGACAGTAACCATATGTTCAAAACATCCTTACTGAAGTATCTCAAAATATGCACGGATCTATCTGTAGCATCATGTTTACAAGGCATCAAAATAACAGCAGAACAGGAACTAAAATCAGCAACATCACGAAGCCTAGTTTGCATGCTTGTGCTAGTCACCACATTGATCACAAAAATACATGGTAAGCACCTCTATAAAGAAGACATGGCATAGTTCAAAACACATGCAGATATCGACCTCATAGGATGCACACATCAATCATGGCAAAAATGATAAAAGAGCATGTTCTGTTAACACACAGCAGACAACATTATGAAGCACTCTTGCAATGATGATTCAGACATCAAGATGAGCTCAAATGAACATGATGCAATGTAATGAAACGAAGTACTCATACAGACGAACATTTTGACATATTACACGCATGAAACGGAGCTACGGATGCAGAGATACGATGCGATGAACATGGCATGAAAATGTTATAGAACTGGGGACTTGGTGGATTTAAAAAAAACGGACGGCGCAAAATAGTAAAACGACGCTCAGGGCGCGGGATAGTGAGGCGACGCTCACCTTGCGGCCCAGAGGGCCGGCTCGGTGATGGGCTGGACCGCGGGGAGGCCGGGGAGATGGGCCTGGAGAGGTCGTGGCCCATGAAGGCGAGCGGGAGGAGCAGCGCCTCTGCTCCCTCCCGAGCAGTGCCATGGCGACGGTGGCGTGGACCTCCGGCGAAGCGGGGCCGACGAGGGGAGGCCAGAGAAGCATGGGGAAGAGCAGATTCGGCGCGGGAGCACCCATTCCCGGCCGGATCTGGTCGGCGGCGGTGCCCCGGGGAGCCGGGCGACACGGGGGCGCGGTGCGGGAGGCGGTGACCGGGAAGCGGCGGTTGGACGGCGGAGGGAGGCGCCGGAGGGCGGCGACAGAGGGGAGCGCCAGCGACGGGGCTTGGCGGCAGAGGGCGCCGCGGCGAGGCGGGGCCCATCCGGCGGAGCAGCGCGCGGGGCGGCGCGGCGCACACCGGCGGCGGGGCGGAGGCGCACCAGCGGCGGGGACGAGCGGCTCGGCGCGGGGCCGCCGGCGGGCTTCGTCGGGCGGCGGCGATGGGCTAGGAGGGCCGCAGACGGGCTTCGCGGGCCCGCGGCGGTGCGTGGTGGGAACGGCGGCGGCGGCGACACGTGGCGCTCACGGGTTGGCTGCAGCGGCGGGGCGGACATGTCCGTCGGCGGGCGGACGCGTCCGGCGGCGCGGGGAAGTTTTTAGGCTAGGGTTTCGTCCGCGAATTTGGACGGGGAGGGCATATTTACAGTTTCTGGGAGCTGGGAGAGTCCAAATGAGGAGCGGTTTTCACCCACGCGATCGTGATCGAACGACCGAGAGCATGGAGGGGAGTTAGATGGGTTTTGGGTCACATTGGAAGGGTGTTGGGCTGCAAAGAGAGAGGGGCTTTTGCGGTTACCTGGTTAACCGTTAGAGTATCAAACGACCTCCAAATGGCATGAAACTTGACAGGCGGTCTACCGGTGCTATACCAAGGCCGCTTGGCAAGACTCGGGCCATTCCAAGAAAGTTTAACACCCACTCACGAAAAGAGAGAAGAGGGGGACGCCGGAGGACATAGGAATGCCGGATCGCAAAATGGACAACGTGGAAAAGGCTCGGATGCATGAGACGAACACGTATGCGATGCAATGCAATGCACATGATGACACAATGCGAATGATGACATGATAAAATGCAACACGCAAGCAAATGACATGGCAACATTGGCGAATAGCTGGCAGACACCTGGCACATCGGATCCGGGGCGTTACACATGGGCTTGTTGTTCAAATTTGAATTATGCATATTAAATGACTAGAAATTATATTAATGTATAAGAAAGTCCAAACGAATCCGGAATAATTCCAAATTTTAACACGGTACTCATATAGTTCTACGTTTCCACAATAAAAAAATAAGGGGGAGGAAGCGTATATCGTTTCGAACACAAAGGTGACATGTCCCCCCTCGGGAACCACGAGTCTTCTTGAGAGAAGCTCCGGTCTGCAAGAAGCTTATACCAAAAACTTGTCCAAATGCGGCCAACTTTTTTACCACAACATGTTGGTGCCATGACAAGGAGCCATGCCAAGTTTCATGATTTTCAGGCGAGTTTTGAATTTCTAGGAATTTAAAAACCAAGTTTCTCAATGTTCCCGACTGAGCCACGACGCCCAGATGTTTGAATTTCATTCCCATTTCTTGCATGGGGCCTATAAAGTCACCCAAAGACACACATGCGATTCTTCAACAAACTTTGGGGCACTGGAGCATGTGCTTGTGGTTCAAATTTGAATTATGCACATTAAATGCCGAGAAACTCAATTAATCCATAAAAATGCCAAATGAACCCGGGATAATTCCAAATTTAAACACGGCACTCATGTAGTTGCATGTTCACTGTACATAAATGTTCTAGCAATTCAAACACCATCCTTTCCCTCCGTGACACCATTTTGTCTTTCAAAACATAATGAAAAAACCAGGTATACCACGAATAGTTTACTAGAAAGAATCGTGTGGGATGCGATACAAAATATCTTGGCGCACCGTCTTGTCTGGCTTACGCAGGAAGCTTCGTCGTCTATGGTCCATCGCCCCCACTTGAACCACACTTGCACGCCAGTTTCTTGCGGTATCGAGCGAAATTTTTTTGCCACCGCGGAAATATCAAACTCCCCGCCCCCTCTCTCCCACCAAAAGCCACATTTCCACTGTTCCTCCTTGCTTTGCAACTTCAAACCTTCACTACTGTTTACTGGCAGCTCAGACTCCTCGCCGGTGACCCTTCTTCTTGTAGCGTCGCCTCCTCGCCGGTGACCCTTCTTCTTGCTGCGCGACCTCCTCGCCGCCAACCCTTCTTCTTGGTGCGCGGCCTCGTCGATATGGTCAGGTAATCCACACCCCACCCACACCATCCTCCTCCTTTCCCGTCCCACATGCCCCGACCGACGGCGCAACACCTTCCGCCGAAATCACTATCCCCCTCCTCCAATTAAGCGTCGCCCCAACCATTTCGCACACAGTATAACGTGGAACTCAGTAGCATCTGGCAGCGGAGAAGTAAATCACAGCCACACGCACGCATGAGATCGCTATGGCTGCCATGCGTGTCGACCTCCAGATCTTGGAGGAGCACCTTGTCTTCGAGGCCACCGTCGACACCGCCACGCGGTTGTGTACTTTAAAATATAGTTCGTGTTGTTTTCTCGAGGCCACCGCCAATGCCTTCTAGTGATTTGTCCTCTGTAATGTTAATATGCAATCTGATGTTCAGTTTACAGTTTGGTCCTCTGAAATGTAATGTTCAGTTAACACTTTGGTCCTCTGAAATATAATGTTCTGTTAACAGTTTGGTCCAACAATTGCTACATTTTGTAGTAGTGTTCTCAAGCATTCTTTGTTTTGTTAACTGTCTTATCTTCTAGTAGATGTTTCTATTCTGCAATGTCGTGCTTAGTTAACCATTTTGGTTCATTTGGTCTGCTGTCCATTTAACTATTTGGTTCAGTTCTGCAATTTGATTTTCATTTGCTGTGGGTACAATTTTGTATTGTTACGCATGTGAAATAAATCGAATTTGGCTCTACTCAATACATATTCTACTGATAGTATGACAACTCTCAGTTAACCTGATCAAGATCTTCCTTATGTGTTTTGCAGGAAAACAATGGGAGACACTGTGGTTTACCATCAAGGTTTGTTCAAGCATGATTGTCGGTGTCAAAACCGGCGGATCTCGGGTAGGGGGTCCCGAACTGTGCATCTAGGTGGATGGTAACAGGAGACAAGGGACACAATGTTTTACCCAGGTTCGGGCCCTCTTGATGGAGGTAAAACCCTATGTCCTGCTTGATTGATATTGATGATGTGGGTATTACAAGAGTAGATCTACCACGAGATCAAGGAGGCTAAACCCTAGAAGCTAGCCTATGGTATGATTGTTGTTCGTCCTACGGACTAAAGCCATCTGGTTTATATAGACACCGGGGAGGGCTAGGGTTACACAGAGTCGGTTACAATGGTAGGAGATCTACATATCCGTATCTCCAAGCTTGCCTTCCACGCCAAGGAAAGTCCCATCCGGACACGGGACGAAGTCGTCAATCTTGTATCTTCATAGTCTTGGAGTCCGGTCAATGATGATAGTTCGGCTATCCGGACACCCCCCAGTCCAGGACACCCTCAGTTTTCGGCTTTCTCTACTGAGGTGCTCGCCCGGCCGAACCGGGGCACAATCGCAGTAGTTCTTCTGGTGCCGCGTTAGCCCATGGAGCGGAACGTAAGGCAGCAAAACACAGGAGCCGGGCAAACCCAACATTTGACCAAAAACATGATTCAGAGCTAATGCATATAAGGCCTAACTCGGGACGCTGAACACTCCCTGAGGTATTCGGTCTTTATGATAACGGGCAGAACAATGCCCTAAGCCCCTAGTGTCCAGGTACAGGCGAGAACTTCTGACGTGGCCGATGCCAAAATGCCAGCCTCCTCCTTGGTTATGGTAGGAAACCGGGGGATGTGTATTCAACAAGAGACAGTAAGAAAGGTTTACGCAGGGTCTTAATCTGAAAAGAATCCTTGCAACGGGTCCCTGCTGCACATCTGCGCCTGTGTCTCCGTTGTGCTGTATCCTGGACGGGTGTAGCACGTGCTTCATCTGTAAAAGAGAAGAACTTAGTTTGGAAAAAATATCGTGCAAAAGATGTATTTAAAATAAAGTATGATTTGGAAGATGAATAAAGTTGAGCTTTATTGGCTCTCATTGTTTATACGTGCAGCCCCTTGTAAAGAGGTATGCGGCTGGGAAGCCCCTTGTTTATTTATGCCGGACTCGCCTAACCGTGTCCGAGGTCTGAATGACCTGTTTTTAGGGGCTTTGACCAGCAAGGTCGGATTAGTGTGTGGCTGTCAAGGCAGTCTCACATTTTCCATGGTCGAGGAACACTCGGAGTTACCCTTTAATGAGATTATGCCGCATGGACCGGGCATTTTAAGCGTAAGAGACGCGTAATGCGGTATTGCGTTAAAGCGGGCGAAATCTTCGCGTCCCAGTAGTGCTTGATGGCTACTTTTGAATGGGGTGATGTGGAAAATGAGCTTTTCGCGACGGAGGTTGTCGGATGAACCGAACACGACCTCTAGTAGTATAGAGCCTGTACAATTGGCGTAAAGGCCTGGCGTCACTCCTTTGAAGGAAATGCTGCAACGGTGAATTTTGGTAGGGTCTATCCCCATTCTGCGGATGGTGTCCTAGTATAGCAGGTTTATATCGCTGCCGCCATCCATTAGGACTCGTGTGAATTGTAGTCCGTCGATTATGGGATCCAATACCAAAGTAGTCCCTCCTGCATTTTGAACACTTCTGGAGTAATCCTGATGGTCGAAGGTAATTGGTTAAAACATCCAATTTTGGGACTCTGCTGGGGTGGACCGTGCGGCACGTGTTTTAGCAGGTGCCGCACTATTTTTCCTTGTTATCACATGAAGTGAGTTCACTGTTTTGACTTCTAGTGGGAAAGTCTTCTGTTTTCTGGCGTGCTGCTTGTGGGGTTCGTCGTCGTCTTCGCTTGGTGTGTCGAGCCCCTTGTGTTCGGCGTTAAGTTGGCCGGACTGCTTGAAGACCCAACAATCTCTGTGGGTATGGTTTGCAGGCTTCCCGGGGGTACTATGGATTTGACATATCCTATCCAAGATTTTGTTTAGGTTGGATAACTCATCACTGTTGTCCTTAAGAGGCAGTGTTTTATTATTCGGCCAAGAGCTTTTGAACCCGGTTGACCGCCGTGCTATTTGGGCCATTTCCCTTATTCCGGCGCTGATCTTTTCTGTGTCGTGACTTTCCATTTCCATCCCTGACCTCGGATGTACTCAGGTCGCTGGTGCTGCATCTTGCCAGCCAGCTATATTCCCCCGCGCAAAAGCTGGTCATGAGGCTTGTTAGCACGGCCATTGTTCTTGGTTTTTCCTGGCCGAGGTGTCTGGCGAGCCATTCGTCTCGGACGTTATGCTTAAAGGCTGCTAAGTCTTTGGCGTCCGAACAGTCGACTATTTGGTTCTTTTTGGTGAGGAACCTGTTCCAGAATTTGCGTGCTGACTCTCCAGGCTGTTGAGTTATGTGACTTAAATCGTCTACATCCGGAGGGCGGACATAAGTCCCCTGAAAATTTGCTCGAAACGCATCCTCGAGCTCTTACTAACTTCCAATGGTATTTTCTGGGAGGCTTTTGAGCCAATGCCGAGCTGACCCTTTGAGCTTGAGGGGTAGGTATTTTATGGCATGGAGATCGTCTCCTCTGGCCATATGTATGTGTAGGATATAATCCTCAATCCAGACTCCGGGGTCTGTTGTTCCGTCATATGCCTCTATGTTTACGGGTTTGAATCCCGCTGGAAATTCATGATCCAGTACCTCATCGGTGAAACATAGTGGGTGTGCGGCGCCCCTGTATTTAGGTGTGCCGTTGTCTTCAAACACTTGGCGGGTTGTGTTGCTCCCTGGAGTCTTCTTTTTTGGCCCATAGATGGACCTGACCGGGCCATCCTTTTTGCGAGGATCCTTATGTGGATCGTGTGCCGGCTTGTGTGCGGCGCCGCTTGCCGCTCTTAGCCTGCCATCTGGTCGTCTATCCGGCCAGGCGGCCTCTTACTTTTTTGACTGTGGTGTTGGAAATATGCCCTAGAGGCAATAATAAAAGTATTATTATTATATTTCCTTGTTCATGATAATTGTCTTTTATTCATGCTATAATTGTATTATCCGGAAATCGTAATACACGTGTGAATACATAGACCACAATATGTCCCTAGTGAGCCTCTAGTTGACTAGCTCGTTGTGATCAACAGATAGTCATGGTTTCCTGGCTATGGACATTGGATGTCGTTGATAACGGGATCACATCATTAGGAGAATGATGTGATGGACAAGACCCAATCCTAAGGCTAGCACAAAAGATCGTGTAGTTCATTTGCTAGAGCTTTGCCAATGTCAAGTATCTCTTCCTTCGACCATGAGAGCGTGTAACTCCTGGATACCGTAGGAGTGCTTTGGGTGTATCAAACGTCACAACATAACTGGGTGACTATAAAGGTGCACTACAGGTATCTCCGAAAGTATCTATTGTTTTATGCGGATCGAGACTGGGATTTGTCACTCCGTGTAAACGGAGAGGTATCTCTGGGCCCACTCGGTAGGACATCATCATATGCGCAATCTGACCAAGGAGTTGATCACGTGATGATGTGTTACGGAACGAGTAAAGTGACTTGTCGGTAACGAGATTGAACAAGGTATTGGATACCGACGATCGAATCTCGGGCAAGTAACATACCGATAGACAAAGGGAATTGAATACAGGATTGATTAAGTCCTTGACATTGTGGTTCATCCGATGAGATCATCGTGGAACATGTGGGAGCCATCATGGGTATCCAGATCCCGCTGTTGGTTATTGACCGGAGAACATCTCGGTCATGTCTACATGTCTCCCGAACTCGTAGGGTCTACACACTTAAGGTTCGATGATGCTAGGGTTATAAAGGAAGTTTGTATGTGGTTACCGAATGTTGTTCGGAGTCCCGGATGAGATCCCGGACGTCACGAGGAGTTCCAGAATGGTCCGGAGGTAAAGATTTATATATGGGAAGTCCTATTTTGGCCACCGGAAAATGTTCGGGATTTTTCGGTATTGTACCGGGAAGGTTCTAGAAGGTTCCGGAGTGGGGCCCACCTGCATGGGGGGACCCACATGGACGTGGGTAGTGGGGGCAAGGCCCCACACCCCTGGTCAAGGCGCACCAAGATCCCCCCTTAGAAGGAATAAGATCATATCCCGAAGGGATAAGATCAAGATCCCTAAAAAGGGGGGATAACAATCGGTGGGGAAGGAAATAATGAGATTTCTTTCCTCCCACCTTGGCCAACGCCCCAATGGACTTGGAGGGCAAGAAACCAGCCCCTCCACCCCTATATATAGTGGGGAGGCTCATGGGAGCTATACACGAAGTTCTGGCACAGCCCTACCTCTCTCCCTACTCCTCCTCTCCCATGGTGCTTGGCGAAGCCCTGCTGGATTGCCACGCTCCTCCACCACCACCACGCCGTTGTGCTGCTGTTGGATGGAGTCTTCCTCAACCTCTCCCTCTCTCCTTGCTGGATCAAGGCGTGGGAGACGTCACCGGGCTGTACGTGTGTTGAACGCGGAGGTGCCGTCCGTTCGGCACTAGGATCATCGGTGATTTGAATCACGACGAGTACGACTCCATCAACCCCGTTCACTTGAACGCTTCCGCTTAGCGATCTACAAGGGTATGTAGATGCACTCTCTTTCTACTCGTTGCTGGTCTCTCCATAGATATATCTTGGTGACACGTAGGAAAATTTTGCATTTCTGCTACGTTCCCCAACAGTGGCATCATGAGCTAGGTCTATTGCGTAGATTCTTTGCACGAGTAGAACACAAAGTAGTTGTGGGCGTTGATGTTGTTCAATATGCTTACCGTTACTAGTCCAATCTTGTTTCGACGGTATTGTGGGATGAAGCGGCCCGGACAGACCCTACACGTACTCTTACGTGAGACAGGTTCCACCGATTGACATGCACTTGGTGCATAAGGTGGATAGCGGGTGCCAGTATCTCCCACTTTAGTCGGAACGGATTCGATGAAAAGGGTCCTTATGAAGGGTAAATAGCAATTGGCATATCACGTTGTGGTCTTGTGTAGGTAAGAAACGTTCTTGCTAGAAACCCATAGCATCCACGTAAAACATGCAACAACAATTAGAGGACGTCTAACTTGTTTTTGCAGGGTATGCTATGTGATGTGATATGGCCAAGAAGAATGTGATGAATGATATGTGATGTATGAGATTGATCATGTTCTTGTAATAGGATTCACGACTTGCATGTCGATGAGTATGACAACCGGCAGGAGCCATAGGAGTTGTCTTTATTTATTGTATGACCTGCGTGTCATTGAAGAACGCCATGTAAACTACTTTACTTTATTGCTAAACGCGTTAGTCATAGAAGTAGTAGTAGTCGTTGGCGTGACAACTTCATGAAGACACGATGATGGAGATCATGATGATGGAGATCATGGTGTCGTGCCGGTGACGATGATGATCATGGAGCCCCGAAGATGAAGATCAAAAGGAGCAAAATGATATTGGCCATATCATGTCACTATTTGATTGCATGTGATGTTTATCATGTTTATGCATCTTGTTTGCTTAGGACGACGGTAGTAAATAAGATGATCCCTTACAAAATTTCAAGAAGTGTTCTCCCCTAACTGTGCACCGTTGCTACAGTTCGTCGCTTCTAAGCACCACGTGATGATCGGGTGTGATGGATTCTTACGTTCACATACAACGGGTGTAAGACAGTTTTACACAGCGAAAACACTTAGGGTTAACTTGACGAGCCTAGCATGTGCAGACATGGCCTCGGAACACGGAGACCGAAAGGTCGAGCATGAGTCGTATGGTAGATACGATCAACATGAAGATGTTCACCGATGATGACTAGTCCGTCTCACGTGATGATCGGACATGGCCTAGTTGACTTGGATCATGTGATCACTTAGATGACCAGAGGGATGTCTATCTAAGTGGGAGTTCATAAGATGAACTTAATTATCCTAAACATAGTCAAAAGACCTTTTGCAAATTATGTCGTAAGCTCGCGCTTTAGTTCCACTGTTTAGATATGTTCCTAGAGAAAATATAGTTGAAAGTTGATAGTAGTGATTATGCGATCAGTAGAAAGCTTATGTCCTTAATGCACCGCTCAGTGTGCTGAACCCCAACGTCGTTTGTCGATGTTGCGAACATCGGACATACACGTTTTGATAACTACGTGATAGTTCAATTAAATGGTTTAAGTAGAGGCACCAAAGACGTTTTCGAAACGTCGTGGAACATATGAGATGTTTCGAGGGCTGAAATTGGGATTTCAGGCTCGTGCCCACGTCAAGAGGTATAAGACCTCTGATGATTTTCTTAGCCTGCAAACTAAGGGAGAAAAGCTCAATCGTTGAGCTTGTGCTCAGATTGTCTGAGCACAACAATCACTTGAATCGAGTGGGAGTTGATCCTCCAGATGAGATTGTGATGTTTCCCCAAAGTCATTGCCACCAAGCTGCTAGAGCTTGGTGATTAACTATAACATATCAGGGATAGATATGATGATCCTTGAAATATTCATGATGTTTGACACCGCGAAAGTAGAAATCAAGAAGGAGCATCAATTGTTGATGGTTGGTGAAACCACTAGTTTCAAGAAGGGCAAGGGAACAAAGGGATACTTCATGAAACGGCAATTCAGCTGCTGCTCTAGTGAAGAAACCCAAGGTTGAACCCAAACCCGAGACTAAGTGCTTCTGTAATAAGGGGAACAACCACTGGAGCAGCATTACCCTAGATACTTGGTAGATGAGAAGGCTGGCAAGGTTGATAGAAGTATATTGGATATACATTATGTTAATGTGTACTTTACGAGTACTCCTAGTAGCACCAGGGTATTGGATACCGGTTCGGTTGCTAAGTGTTAGTAACTCGAAATAAAAGCTACGGAATAAACGGAGACTAGCTAAAGGTGAGCTGACGATATATGTTGGAAGTGTTTCCAAGGTTGATATGATCAAGCATCGCACGCTCCCTCTACCACCGAGATTGGTGTTTGCGTTGAGCATAGACATGATTGGATTATGTCTATCGCAATACGGTTATTCATTTAAGGAGAATAATGGTTACTCTATTTTTGAATAATACCTTCAATGGTCTTGCACCTAAAGGAATGGTTTATTGAATCTCGGTCGTAGTGATACACATTTTCATGCCAAAAGATATAAGATAGTAATGATAGTACCACTTACTTGTGGCACTGCCATGTAAGTCATAATGGTATAAAACGCATGAAGAAGCTCCATGTTGATGGATCTTTGGACTCACTCGTTTTTGAAAAGTTTGAGACATGCGAACCATGTCTATTGGTGTATATGCATGAAGAAACTCCATGCAAATGGATCGTTCGGACTCACTTGATTTTGAATCACTTGAGATATGCAAATCATACCACATGGGCAAGATGACTGAAAAGCCTCATTTTCAGTAAGATGGAACAAGATAGCAACTTGTTGGAAGTAACACATTTTGATGTGTGCGGTCGAATGAGTGCTGAGGCATGAAGTGAATATCATTATGTTCTTACTTCACAGATGATTCGAGTAAATGTTGAGTATATTTACTTGATGAAACACAAGTCTGAATTATTGAATGGTTCAAGTAATTTCAGAGTGAAGTAGCAGATCATTGTGACAAGAGGATAAAATGTCTATGATATGATCATCGAGATGAATATCTGAGTTACGAGTTTTGGCACACAATTAAGACATTGTGGAAATTGTTTCGCAATTAATACCGCCTGGAACACCATAATGTGATGGTGTGTCCGAACATAATAGTTGCACCCTATTGGATATGGTGTGTACCATGATGTCTCTTATCGAATTACCACTATCGTTCATGGGTTAGGCATTAGAGACAACCACATTCAATTTAAATAGGGCACCACGTAATTCCGATGAGATGACACCGTATGAATTATGGTTTAGAGAAACCTAAGTTGTCGTTTCTTAAAAGTTTGGGGCTGCGACGCTTATATGAAAAAGTTTCAGGTTGATAAGCTCGAACCCAAAGCGGATAAAATGCATCTTCATAGGAAACCGAAAACAGTTGGGTATACCTCCTAATTCAGATCCGAAAGCAATATGGATTGTTTCTAGAATCGGGTCCTTTCTCGAGGAAAAGTTTCTCTCGAAAGAATTGAGTGGGAGGATGGTGGAGACTTGATGAGGTTATTGAACCGTCTCTTCAACTAGTGTGTGACAGGGCACAGGGAGTTGTTCATGTGGCACCTACACCAATTGAAGTGGAAGCTTATGATATTGATCATGAAACTTCGGATCAAGTCACTCCCAAACCTCGTAGGATGACAAGGATGCGTACTACTTCAGAGTGGTACGTAATCCTGTCTTGAAGGTCATGTTGCTAGACAACAATGAACCTACGAGCTATGGAGAAGCGATGGTGGGCCCGGATTCCGATAAATGGCTTGAGGCCATAAAATCCGAGAGAGGATCCATGTATGAAAACAAAGTGTAGACTTTGGCAGAACGGCTCGATGGTCGTAAGGCTAATGAGTACAGATGGATTTCAAAAGGAAGACGGACAATGATGGTAAATGTCACCATTAAGAAAGCTCGACTTGTCGTTAAGATGTTTTCCGACAAGTTCAAGGAGTTGACTACGATGAGATTTTCTCACTCGTAGCGATGCTAAGAGTCTGTTGGAATTATATTAGCGATTACTGCATTATTTATGAAATCTTGCAGATAGGATGTCAAAACATTGTTTCCTCGACGATTTTAATGAGGAAAGGTTGTATGTGATACAACCAGAAGGTTTTGTCAATCCCGAAAGATGCTAATAAGTACGCAAAGCTCCAGCAATCCTTCTAAGGACTGGAGTGAGCATCTCGGAGTCGGAATGTATGCTTTGATGATGATCAAAAATTTTGGGTTTGTACAAAGTTTATGAGAAACTTGTATTTCCAAAGAAGTGAGTGGGAGCACTATAGAATTTCTGATGAGTATATGTTGTTGACATATTGTTGATCAGAAATGACGTAGAATTTCTGGAAAGCATATAGGGTTATTTTGAAAGTGTTTTTCAATAGAAAACCTGGATCAAGCTACTTGAACATTGAGCATCAAGATCTATAAGATAGATCAAAATGCTTAATAATACTTTTAAATGAGCACGTACCTTGACATAATCTTGAAGGTGTTCAAGATGGATCAGTCAAAGAAGGAGTTCTTGCCTGAGTTGTAAGGTATGAAGTTAAGACTTAAAGCTCGACCACGGCAGAAGAAAGAGGAAGGACGAAGGTCGTCCCCTATGCTTTTATCATAGGCTCTCTACAGTATGCTATGCTGTGTATTGCACCTGAAGTGTGCCTTGCCATGAGTCAGTCAAGGGGTACAAGAGTGATCCAAGAATGGCTCACAGGACCGCGGTCAAAGTTATCCTTAGTAACTAGTGGACTAAGGAATTTTCTCGATTATGGAGGTGGTAAAAGAGTTCGTCGTAAAGGTTACGACGATGCAAGCTTGACACCTATCTGGATAGCTCTGAGTAGAGAGACCGGATACATATAATGGAGCAATAATTTAGAATAGCTCCAAGTAGAACAGTTGTTTGGAATAGCTCCAAATAGAGCGTGGTAGCTGCATCTAGTAGATGACATAGAGATTTGTAAAGCACACACGGATCTGAAAGGTTCAGACCCGTTGACTAAAACCTCTCTCACAAGCAACATGATCAAACATAAAACTCATTGAGTGTTAATCACATAGTGATGTGAACTAGACTACTGACTCTAGTAAACTCTTGGGTATTAGTCACATGGCGATGTGACCTGTGAGCGTTAATCACATGGCGATGTGAACTAGATTATTGACTCTAGTGCAAGTGGGAGACTGTTGGAAATATGCCCTAGAGGCAATAATAAAAGTATTATTATTATATTTCCTTGTTCATGATAATTGCCTTTTATTCATGCTATAATTGTATTATCCAGAAATCGTAATACACGTGTGAATACATAGACCACAATATGTCCCTAGTGAGCCTCTAGTTGACTAGCTCGTTGTGATCAACAGATAGTCATGGTTTCCTGGCTATGGACATTGGATGTCATTGATAACGGGATCACATCATTAGGAGAATGATGTGATGGACAAGACCCAATCCTAAGACTAGCACAAAAGATCGTGTAGTTCATTTGCTAGAGCTTTGCCAATGTCAAGTATCTCTTCCTTCGACCATGAGAGCGTGTAACTCCTGGATACCGTAGGAGTGCTTTGGGTGTATCAAACGTCACAACGTAACTGGGTGACTATAAAGGTGCACTACAGGTATCTCCGAAAGTATCTATTGTTTTATGCGGATCGAGACTGGGATTTGTCACTCCGTGTAAACGGAGAGGTATCTCTGGGCCCACTTGGTAGGACATCATCATATGCGCAATGTGACCAAGGAGTTGATCACGGGATGATGTGTTACGGAACGAGTAAAGTGACTTGCCGGTAACGAGATTGAACAAGGTATTGGATACCGACGATCGAATCTCGGGCAAGTAACATACCGATAGACAAAGGGAATTGAATACGGGATTGATTAAGTCCTTGACATCGTGGTTCATCCGATGAGATCATCGTGGAACATGTGGGAGCCATCATGGGTATCCAGATCCTGCTGTTGGTTATTGACCGAAGAACGTCTCGGTCATGTCTACATGTCTCCCGAACCCGTAGGGTCTACACACTTAAGGTTCGATGACGCTAGGGTTATAAAGGAAGTTTGTATGTGGTTACCGAATGTTGTTCGGAGTCCCGGATGAGATCCCGGACGTCATGAGGAGTTCCGGAATGGTCCGGAGGTAAAGATTTATATATGGGAAGTCCTATTTTGGCCACTAGAAAACGTTCGGGATTTTTCGGTATTGTACCGGGAAGGTTCTAGAAGGTTCCGGAGTGGGGCCCACCTGCATGGGGGGACCCACATGGACGTGGGTAGTGGGGGCAAGGCCCCACACCCCTAGTCAAGGCGCACCAAGATCCCACCTTAGAAGGAATAAGATCATATCCCGAAGGGATAAGATCAAGATCCCTAAAAAGGGGGGATAACAATTGGTGGGGAAGGAAATAATGAGATTTCTTTCTTCCCACCTTGGCCAACGCCCCAATGGACTTGGAGGGCAAGAAACCAGCCCCTCCACCCCTATATATAGTGGGGAGGCTCATGGGAGCTATACACGAAGTTCTGGCACAGCCCTACCTCTCTCCCTACTCCTCCTCTCCCATGGTGCTTGGCGAAGCCCTGCTGGATTGCCACGCTCCTCCACCACCACCACGCCGTTGTGCTGCTGTTGGATGGAGTCTTCCTCAACCTCTCCCTCTCTCCTTGCTGGATCAAGGCGTGGGAGACGTCACCGAGCTGTACGTGTGTTGAACGCGGAGGTGCCGTCCGTTCGGCACTAGGATCATCGGTGATTTGAATCACGACGAGTACGACTCCATCAACCCCGTTCACTTGAACGCTTCCTCTTAGCGATCTACAAGGGTATGTAGATGCACTCTCTTTCTACTCGTTGCTGGTCTCTCCATAGATAGATCTTGGTGACACGTAGGAAAATTTTGCATTTCTGCTACGTTCCCCAACATGTGGGGGCTCTACGGCCTCCTTGTCAAATTCGGGCAACAGCTTGCGCTTCGGGTAGCTCTTTCCCTGGTGACTATCGCCGTATTTATCTGCGATATTGAGCACTTTGCTCCATCTCATTCTGAGTGTGTCCTCTGCTATTTTGAGCTTCCGCTTTTGCTTCTTCAAACTTCTTGCAGTGGCAACGAGCCTTTTATGAAGGTTCTTATGCTCCGGTGATGTGTCCGGCGTGAGATCGTCTGGGTTGTTGTTTTCGCCGGGGATAGGTTGCTTGTCCAATTCATCCTGTTCGAATGGTTGCTTGGTGGCATCTTCGTCGTCCACTGCTTCGCCCTGCTCTAAGGCTGGGTCAGTATGGGTGCCATTGTTATCGAGGCGGGACTTCGGGCGGCGCTTGCGTCGCTGTTTTGGTTGTTTGTCGGGGGAGTTATCCTTCTCCATGTCCCGTTGTTCCTCGTTATCGCTTCCTTTTGGTGTATACACCATGTATACGTCGTGAGTTGAGGTGGCTTTCCAGTTCCCAGTAGGCGCTGGTTCTTGGTCATCTCCGGCATCGTCGTCCATACCATCGATGTCTTCGGAGTCGAAGTCTAGCATGTCGGTTAGATCGTCGACAGTGGCTACTAAGTGGGTGGTGGGTGGGCCTTGAATTTCTTCGTCG
The DNA here is from genome assembly GCF_002162155.2 of Triticum dicoccoides. NCBI lineage: Eukaryota > Viridiplantae > Streptophyta > Magnoliopsida > Poales > Poaceae > Triticum > Triticum dicoccoides. The sequence continues at coordinate 480,427,841 of NC_041387.1, read as the reverse complement.
TCCGCATCCCAACCATCTTGGCCGCAGTCCGGCCAGGTCTCTCCTGATAACGAGAGATACTTTAGCGAACTCAAGATGTTGCCGAAAGGTGAGTGTTGAAAGATGTCCACAGCGGTGAACTCCATGATCGGCGCCCAATCGGATTCGATTGGAGGGGGCGCGGGAGATTCAGAGTCCGGCGGGGAGTCCGGCACCTCGGAGTCACGAGCTTCACAAGGGATAAGGTCAGTATTCGGCTCCATCGCCGTAGAGGTTGCAGCCCCCGAGGCGTTGTCTAGCCACCCGTCCTCGATCTACGCAGCCGGCTCCGAATTGAGGGCCGGAGCGGACTTGTGTGCGGCCTCCAGGGCACTATCCAGCTGCGGAGCTAAATCATGCCCATCGTGACAGTGCGGCGCACTCGGCTGTGGCTCGAATCCATCGAAGATCAAGTCTCCGCGGATGTCAGCCGTGAAGTTCAAACTTCCAAATCTGACCTGGCGGCTAGGGGCGTAGCTTTCGATCTGCTCCATATGGCCAAGCGAATTGGCCCGTAGTGCAAAGCCGCCGAATACGAAGATCTGTCCAGGGAGAAAAGTCTCACCCAGACCATGTCGTTGTTGACGATCGAAGGAGCCCTCGAGCCTATCGGTGACGACACAGAGGAGCTCTCAATGAAAGCACCAATGTCGGTGTCAATCCCGGCGGATCTCGGGTAGGGGGTCCCGAACTGTGCGTCTAGGCGGATGGTAACAGGAGACAAGGGGCACCATGTTTTACCCAGGTTCGGGCCTTCTTGATGGAGGTAAAACCCTACGTCCTGCTTGATTGATATTGATGATGTGGGTATTACAAGAGTAGATCTACCATGAGATCAAGGAGGCTAAACCCTAGAAGCTAGCCTATGGTATGATTGTTGTTCGTCCTATGGACTAAAGCCATCCGGTTTATATAGACACCGGAGAGGGCTAGGGTTACACAGAGTCGGTTACAATGGTAGGAGATCTACATATCCATATCGCCAAGCTTGCCTTCCACGCCAAGGAAAGTCCCATCCGGACATGGGACGAAATCTTCAATCTTGTATCTTCATAGTCTTGCAGTCCGGTCGATGATGATAGTTCGGCTATCCGGACACCCCCCAGTCCATGACTCCCTCAATGATCCTTTGGCTAACAGCACATTATTGTGCATTTGCAGGAATCATTCTAATATTTAGGTTTCTTACAATTTGGTCTTGCACATGTAATTCCTGCTATCAGAGGCTTAGACCCACTGTTCGGCCCTTTTTGCATATGGGGAAATGAGATGTCCATGAATATCGGTCAAGTTAAGAAACTCGGAAAGATTTGTTAGGATGAAGAAACTTGTGAAGAACAATAGCAAGATCTTTGTTTGCACAATGAAGAAGACATCAGTCAACTATAGGATGGTACTAACTCTTTTACCTTGTTTTTACCCCTTGCTCCATCAGTCAACTATAGGATGGCACTAACTCTTTTACCTTCACTACAAAAAAAAGACACATCCGTGACATTTTGGGCCGACCGAATTTTTCTCTGTCATACTTATGACACTTCTATGACGATAATTGTGACAAAACCCGGTGTCATCATAGATGTGGTGGGCTCCTACTTCTATGACAAAAAATCATGATAGAAAATGGGCTTTTCGTCCTGGGTGGGCCGGAGACGTAGCTGCAAGACATTCTTTGGGCCGTCCTTGACGGAAAAATCTGTGGTAGAAGCGAGGGCGAGGAAAATTTCAAGGAGTTCCCAGTGACGGTGGGTTGTCGGGGCCGAGCGATGCGCGTTTCTCTCGTACATGTACGCGTGTGGGTGCGAGGAGTTGGGCTCTAACTGAACCCGAGTGAGGCATTTGCCTACTAAACCCGAGTGATTGCACTCCAGGCTACGCATTACGGAACCCGAGTGATCGATCGATGGCTGTTAACTGAACCCGATCGAGCGATTCCTTCGCTACTGCTGCTAACTGAAGCCGATCGATGCTGCCTCTGGGTGAACAATGAGTGTTGCTGGGAGGGGGGTTGGATGAACAGTGAGTGGTGGTGGTGGGTGAACATGACCCTGTGGTGTTGCCACTGGATGAACAGGACCCTTATCGATCGAGCCGGTTGGGGCTAGATGAATAGGACCCCGTGGAGGGCTGGATGAATAGGACGACCCCGTGGAGGGCTGGATGAATGGGTGAACAGTAGCCCGTGGAGAGGGGGGGGGTTGAACAGTAGCCGATGGAGTAGCGCGCGTTGGAGGCTCGATGAACAGGAGCCCGTGGACAAACAGTCGCATGTGGAGGCTGGAGGAGGTCGACGGTGGATGAACAGTAGCCTGTGGAGGCTGGAGGAGGTCGACGGTGGAGATGAACAGTATCCTGTGGAGTCCCATTTTGTCGTATGCCACACCCCTCCCGATGAGCTGGACCCCCGTTTCGACCGTAACGCTCCAACAGAAGTCCGTTTCATCCATTTTGCGGTACGCCACACCCCTCCTGATCAATAGGACCCAGTTTCGACCGTAGGAGGTCTAACACAAGTCCGTTTCCTCCGTTTTGCGGTACGCCAGACCCCTCTTGATGAACATGATCCCGTTTCGAACGTGGCCGGTCGAACACAAGGCCGTTTCCTCCATTCTGCGACACGCCAGGCCTTGTTGCCATCGGCTGTTTCATCCAAGCCCTCCCGATGAGCACGACGACTCATTCCATTCCGACCCAGTCGGTTGGCTCCCCATGAACAGAACGACAGATACGTCTCTAACGTATCTATAATTTTTGATTGCTCCATGCTACTTTATCTACTGTTTTAGGCAATATTGGGCTTTATTATCCACTTTTATATTATTTTTGGGACTAACCTATTAACCGGAGGCCCAGCCCGGATTTGTTGTTTTATGCCTATTTCAGTGTTTCGAGGAAAAGGAATATCAGACGGAGTGAAAACGGAACGAAATCAACTGGAGAAGTTATTTTTGGAAGGAAAGAAACCCAGGGAACTTGGAGTGCACGTCAGGGGAGATACAGGCTGCCCACGAGGGTGGGGGGCACGCCCACCCCCCTGGGCGGGCCCCCCTGCCTCGTGGGGCCCCCGTAGCTCCTCCGACGTACCCCTGCACCCATATATACTCTTGTACCCTAAAACTTCCAGAACAGAAGATAGATCGGGAGTTCCACCGCCGGAAGCCTCTGTAGCCACCAAAAAACAATCGGGACCCTGTTCCGGCACCTTGCCGGAGGGGGATCCCATCACGGGAGGCCATCTTCATCATCCCGGCGCTATCCATGATGAGGAGGGAGTAGTTCACCCTCGGGGCTGAGGGTATGTACCAGTAGCTATGTGTTTGATCTCTCTCTCTCATGTTCTCTCTCGTGTTCCCTCTATGGCACGATCTTGATGTATCCCGAGCTTTGCTATTGTAGTTGGATCTTATGATGTTTCTCACCCTCTACTCTCTTGTGATGAATTGAGTTTCCCCTTTGAAGTTATCTTATCGGATTGTGTCTTTTACGAGAACACTTGATGTATGTCTTGCCGTGATTATCTGTGGTGACAATGGGATATCATGTGCCACTTAATGTATGTTTTGGTGATCAAATTGCGGGTTTCGTGACATTGGGAACCTATGCATTGGGGTTGGCACACGTTCTTGACTCTCCGGTAGTAGCTTTGGGGCACTCTTTGAAGTACTTTTATGTTGGTTGGATGAATCTGAGATTGTGTGACGCATATCGTATAATCATGCCAACGGATACTTGAGGTGACAATGGAGTATCTAGGTGACATTAGGGTTTTGGTTGATTTGTGTCTTGAGGTGTTATTCTACTATGAACTCTATGATGGATTGAGCGGCAAGAATAGCTTTATATTATTTTACTACGAACTTTTGAATAGATAGAACAGAAATGCTAACTTGGAGGTGGTTTCGTACCCTACCATAATCTCTACGTTTGTTCTCCGCTATTAGTGGCTTTGGAGTAACTCTTTGTTGCATGTTGAGGGCTTGTTATATGTCTATCTATGTTATTATTGTTGAGAGAACTTGCACTAGCGAAAGTATGAACCCTAGGCCTTGTTTCCTATCATTGCAATACCGTTTACGCTCACTTTTATCGTTCGCTACCTCGCTGTTTTTATTATTTCAGATTACAAAAACCTTTATCTACTATCTATTTTGCACCTGTATCACCATCTCTTCGCCGAACTAGTGCACCTATACAGTTTACCATTGTATTGGGTGTGTTGGGGACACAAGAGACTCTTTGTTATTTGGTTGTAGGGTTTTTTGAGAGAGACCATCTTCATCCTACGCCTCCTATGTATTGATAAACCTTAGGTCATCCACTTGAGGGAAATTGGCTACTGTCCTACAAACCTGTGCACTTGTAGGCCCAACAACGTCTACAAGAAGAAGGTTGTGTAGTAGACATCAAGCTCTTTTCTGGCGCCGTTGCCAGGGAGGTTAGCGCTTGAAGGTATATCTTTAGATCTTGCAATCGAATCTTTTTGTTTCTTGTTTTAGCACTAGTTTATTTTATAAAAGAAAACTACAAAAAAGTGGAATTAAGTTTGTCTCATACGCTTCATCTTTTTAATATCTTTCGTGAGTATGATGGAAAGGAAAATTGTGCTCAAGTACTAGAAGAAGAATTACATAGAATTCTTGGCATAAAATATGTGAATGATGAGCATGATTGCAATGTTGTTAGTATGAATTCCCTGAATACCCATGATGCTAATGATATGCAAAGCCACAAGCTTGGGGAAGCTATGTTTGATGGAGATGATATTTTTTTGCCCCCCAAGCTTTGATGAGCAAATTTACTATGATGAAAGCATGCCTCCTATCTATGTTGATTATTGTGATGACACGTATGCTTTAAAGAATAATGATAACCATGAAACATGTCATCTTGATCTTAATTTTCAATCACATGATAGTTATTTTGTTGAGTTTGCTCCCACTACTATTCATGAGAAGAAATTTGCTTATGTTGAGAGTAGTAAATTTTCTATGCTTCTAGATCATGAAAAGAATGCTTTAGGTGCTGGTTATATTGTTGAATTCATTCATGATGCTACTGAAAATTATTATGAGGGAGGAACATATGCTTGTAGGAATTGCAATAATATCAAGTTTCCTCCCTATGTGCTTAAATTCTTGAAGCTATGCTTGTGTTACCTTCCTATGCTAGTTGATTATTGTTCCCATAAGTCGTTTTCTCACAAAATCCCTATGCATAGGAAGTGTGTTAGACTTAAATGTGCTAGTCATATGCTTCATGATGCTCCTTTTATGATTCAATTCTTATCTTTTACGTGAGCATCATTGCCATCATCATGCCTAACTAGAAAGGCATTAAAGAAAAGCTCTTGTTGGGAGACAACCCAATATTTATCCTTACTGTTTTTGTGTGTCCACATGATTATTCTACTGTATTAATCATGTTTTATAGCTTTTGTTTCAATAAAGTGCCAAGTAGAACCTTTGGAAAGACTTGGGTGAAGTTTATGTGATCTTGCTGTGAGAAACAGAAAATTTAGCGCTCACGAGAATAGCTGCCATTTTTTACAGCAGAGTGCTTTTAGGTTGATTCTTTTTGCAATTAATTAATAGACAAATTTCTCAGGTCCATCACTTTATTTCATAATTTTTTGGGTTCCATAAGTATACGTTTGATACAGATTACTACAGATTGTTCTGTTTTTGACAGATTCTGTTTTCTTGTGTTGTTTGCTTATTTTGATGCATCTATGGCTAGTATTAAGTGGTATGAACCACAGAGAAGTTAGAATAAAGTAGATATTACACCAATATGAATTTAGAATGATTTCATTACAGTACCTAAGTGGTGGTTTTATTTTCTTATACTAACGGAGCTTACGAGTTTTGTTTTGAGTTTTGTGTGCTTGAAGTTTTCAAGTTTTTGGTAAAGATTCGATGGACTATAGAATAAGGAGTGGCAAAAGCCTAAGCTCGGGGATGCCCAAGGCACCCCAAGGTAATATCCAAGGACAACCGAGAGCCTAAGCTTGGGGATGCCCCGGGAGGCATCCCCTCTTTCGTCTTCGTTCATCGGTAACTTTACTTGGAGCTATATTTTTATTCACCACATGATATGTGTTTTGTTTGGAGCGTCATTTTATTTTCTTAGTTTTTGCTTGCTGTTAGTTAGAATAATGTTTTTCTTATTTAGTTTCAATAAAAAAAGTAAAGGATAGCATTTTCCATGCTTATTTTGCTAGTATGCATGTTGCTATTTGAAATCAGAAAGTTTACCGCTGTTGCAAAATTCTCTAGAAAAGTCAGAGCATGGTCTAACGTTGAATATTTTTGCATATTAAGCTCTGATAAATTTATTACTGTGGGAATTTTAGTTCATAATTTTTGGAGTTAGGGAAGTATTGATACTCTTGCATTATTTACAGACTGTACTGTTTTGGCAGATTGCTGTTATGTTTGCATTGTTTGCATATGTTAGCTTGTTTAATGATTCTATTTGAGGATAGGAGTATTAATTATGCAGAGACATTTTGTATTCAATGTTGAATAATAATTTAAGTGATTTGTTACAGTATAAAGTGATAAGGTTTTGCATTGGTTTATACTAACCGATCTCACGAGTTCTTGTTGAGTTTGTTGTGGATGAAGCTTTTGATTAAAAGAGAAACCATGATATCAGATGAATTAAGGAGACACAAAAGTTCAAGATTGGGGATGCCCAAGGAACCCCAAAACAATATTTCAAGAAGTCTCAAGAATCTAAGCTTGGGGATGCCCCGGTAGGCATCCCACCTTTCTTCTTCAACAACTATCGGTTAGTATCGGTTGAGCCTAAGTTTTTGCTTCTTCACATGAGTTGTGTTATCCTTGCAATGTAGTTTTCTTTAGCTTTGCTTGATGTTTGAATACAATACCAAGATCTGAAATTCTTTTATGAGAGAGAGCCTTACACCAATTGGAATTTGCTAGAATACTATATGTGCTTCACTTATATCTTTTGAGCTTGATAATTTTTGCTCTAGTGCTTCACTTATATCTTTTAGAGCACGGTGGTGGATTTGTTTTAAAGAAACTATTGAACTCTCATGCTTCACTTAGATTATTTTGAGAGTCTTTAATAGCATGGTAATTTGCTTAATATTAATATACTTGGTATTCAAGATATGTGAAACTTTCTTTTGAGTGCGTTGAATACTAAGATAACTTTGATGCTAGATAATTGTTTTGAGATATGGAGGTGATAATATCAAAGCAATGCTAGTTGGGGTGATTATGAATTTAAAGAATGCTTGTGTTGAAGTTTGTGATTCCCGTAGCATGCACGTATGGTGAACCGCTTTGTGATGAAGTCGGAGCACAATTTTATTTATTGATTGTCTTCCTTATGAGTGGCAGTCGGGGACGAGCGATGGTCTTTTCCTACCAATCTATCCCCCTAGGAGTATGCGTTTAGTGCTTTGGTTTTTGATGACTTCTAAATTTTTGCAACAAGTGCCTGAGTTCTTTTGATTAATGTTGAGTCCATGGATTATACGCACTCTCACCCTTCCACCATTCCTATCCTCTCTAATACCGCGCACTTTTCGCCGGTATCATACACCTACCATATACCTTCCTCAAAACAGCCACCATACCTACCTATCATGGCATTTCCATAGCCATTCTGAGATATATTGCCATGCAACTTTCCACCATTCCGTTCATATGACACACGTTACTTTTGTCATATTGCTTTTTGCATGAACATGTAGTTGACATTGTATTTGTGGCAAAACAAACATTCATAATTCTTTCATACATGTCACTCTTGATTCATTGCATATCCCGGTACACCGCCGGAGGCATTCATATAGAGTCATATTTTGATCTAGTATCGAGTTGTAAGAAAAAAATAAAAGTGTGATGATCATCATTATTAGAGCATTGTCCCAGTGAGGAAAGGATGATGGAGACTATGATTCCCCCATAAGTCGGGATGAGACTCCGGACTTTATAAAAAAATAAAAGAGGCCAAAGAAGCCCAAATGAAAAAAAAGAGGCCGAAGAAGCCCACCAAAAAAATGAGATAAAAAGAGAGAAGGGACAATGCTACTATCCTTTTTCCACACTTGTGCTTCAAAGTAGCACCATGATCTTCATGATAGAGAGTCTCATATGTTGTCACTTTCATATACTAGTGGGAATTTTTCATTATAGAACTTGGCTTGTATATTCCAATGATTGGCTTCCTCAAAAGTGCCCTAGGTCTTCGTGAGCAAGCAAGTTGGATGCACACCCACTTAGTTTCTTTTGTTGAGCTTTCATATACTTATAGCTCTAGTGCATCCGTTGCATGGCAATCCCTACTCACTCACATTGATATCTATTGATGGGCATCTCCATAGCCCATTGATACGCCTAGTTGATGTGAGACTATATTATCCTTTTTTGTCTTCTCCACAACCACCATTCTATTCCACCTATAGTGCTATGTCCATGGCTCACGCTCATGTATTGCGTGAAAGTTGAAAAAGTTTGAGATTTCTAAAGTACGAAACAATTGCTTGGCTCGTCATCGAGGTTGTGCATGATTAAATACTTTGTGTGATGATGATAGAGCATAGCCAGACTATATGATTTTGTAGGGATAACTTTCTTTTGCCATGCTATTTTGAGAAGACATGATTGCTTTGATTAATATGCTTGAAGTATCATTACTTTTATGTCAATATGACCTTTTGTCTTGAATCTTTCAGATCTGAATATTCATGCCACAATTAAGAAGATTTACATTGAAATTATGGCAAAGTATCACTCCGCATCAAAAATTCTTTTTTATCATTTACCTACTCGAGGACGAGCAGGAATTAAGCTTGGGGATGCTTGATATGTCTCCAACATATCTATAATTTTTGATTGCTCCATGCTACTTTATCTACTGTTTTAGGCAATATTGGGCTTTATTATCCACTTTTATATTATTTTTGGGACTAACCTATTAACCGGAGGCCCAGCCAGATTTGCTGTTTTATGCCTATTTCAGTGTTTCGAGGAAAATGAATATCAGACGGAATCAAAACGGAACGAAATCAACTGGAGAAGTTATTTTTGGAAGGAAAGCAACCCAGGGAACTTGGAGTGCACGTCAGGGGAGATACGGGCTGCCCACAAGGGTGGGGGCGCACCCACCCCCCTGGGCGCGCCCCCCGTAGCTCCTCCGACGTACCCCCTGCACCCATATATACTCTTGTACCCTAAAACTTCCAGAACTGAAGATAGATCGGGAGTTCCGCTGCCGCAAGCCTCTGTAGCCACCAAAAACCAATCGGGACCCTATTTTGGCACCCTGCCCAAGGGGGATCCCATCACTGGAGGCCATCTTCATCATCCCGGTGCTATCCATGACGAGGAGTGAGTAGTTCACCCTCGGGGCTGAGGGTGTGTACCAGTAGCTATGTGTTTGATCTCTCTCTCTCGTGTTCTCTCTCGTGTTCCCTCTATGGCACGATCTTGATGTATCCCGAGCTTTGCTATTGTAGTTGGATCTTATGATGTTTCTCCCCCTCTACTCTCTTGTGATGAATTGAGTTTCCCCTTTGAAGTTATCTTATCGGATTGAGTCTTTTATGAGAACACTTGATGTATGTCTTGTCGTGATTATCTATGGTGACAATGGGATATCATGTACCACTTGATGTATGTTTTGCTGATCAACTTGCGGGTTTCGTGACATTGGGAACCTATGCATAGGGGTTGGCACATGTTCTTGACTCTCCAGTAGTAGCTTTGCGGCACTCTTTGAAGTACTTTTATGTTGGCTGGATGAATCTGAGATTGTGTGACGCATATCGTATAATCATGCCCACGGATACTTGAGGTGACAATGGAGTATCTACGTGACATTAGGGTTTTGGTTGATTTGTGTCTTAAGGTGTTATTCTAGTATGAACTCTATGATGGATTGAGCGGAAAGAACAGCTTTATGTTATTTTACTACGAACTCTTGAATAGATAGAACAGAAAGGATAACTTTGAGGTGGTTTCGTACCCTACCATAATCTCTATGTTTATTATCCGCTATTAGTGGCTTTGGAGTGACTCTTTGTTGCATGTTGAGGGCTTGTTATATGATCTATCTATGTTATTATTGTTGAGAGAACTTGCACTAGCGAAAGTATGAACCCTAGGCCTTGTTTCCTATCATTGCAATACCGTTTACGCTCACTTTTATCGCTCGCTACCTTGCTGTTTTTATTATTCAGATTACAAAAACCTTTATCTACTATCTATTTTGCACTTGTATCACCATCTCTTCGCCGAACTAGTGCACCTATACAATTTATCATTGTATTGGGTGTGTTGGGGACACAAGAGACTCTTTGTTATTTGGTTGCAGGATTGTTTGAGAGAGACCATCTTCATCCTACGCCTCCTACAGATTGATAAACCTTAGGTCATCCACTTGAGGGAAATTTGCTACTGTCCTACAAACCTGTGCACTTGCAAGCCCAACAACTACTACAAGAAGAAGGTTGTGTAGTAGACATCAACGACGATGTTGTTTCTCTGTTCCGACCCGCCATGTACACGAGCCGTGGCCGTACCTATGCGCGAGTAGGCGTTCGAGACCTCGCCCGTATGTACGTATGTGGTCGTATTTTCTTTCTTGGGCACTGGCCGCTGAATGTACGTGTACATGCTACATGCGCGCCTCTACTACGACATGTGCCCGCCTCTACATCGACCAGTATGTACGTACATGTTCGCGATCAGAATGACAACGCTACGTATGCTTCGACAAGGTGGGTCCCAACTGTCAGGCATTTCCTTGTGTGCGGAGATGGAGATGGTGGGTCCCAGCAGTTAGGGGGCGAATCGTTTTTTTTTTGCCCGGACGCACTTCCTTGCGTGCGAAGATGTAGCTGGTGGGTCCCAACAGTTAGGGGGGAAACGTTTTTTCGTGAAATAAGGTGGCCCATCCGATGGGTCCCTGCTGTCAGGTGGAGGAATAATTATTTTGCGCGTAATAAGGAGGCACTTCCTTGCGGCCGTCGTGGACCCAGCTGTCAGCCTCTCCACGTACAGTACTCTTCCGATGGATGTCGTTCCTTGACCATGCCGCGTCGAGAGCACGAGGGCGGTGGACGACAGCGAGGCCTAGGAAGGGGATGACGTGGAGCCGGGGAAGACGCAGCAGTGGATGCCCACGCGTAGAGGAGTATGAGGGTTCACTCGTTCGGCTGTGGTGTGAGGCTGCCGTCGCTGCACAATAACAGGGGGTGTGGGTGAGTAGAGGGATGGATTGGCCAGCGGTGGGAGTAGTAGGGGGCGGTGAGGCCTCCGCGGCACCACTACCGGCCACGGGAGGCAAGACCACGCGGCACGACCGGCGCTGCTTTGGGTGGCTGGAGCAAGAAGACCAGAGGTTGAAGAAGCACTACGGCCTTTGGATGGACATCGTACGGTCACTGGAGCTAGAATCGTTCATATTGACTAAGTTGACAAAGCCCTCCGTCCCCGTCAACTTAGTAGGCCCACAAGTCAGCCTCCCACCAAGGTGAGTCCCAGCTAGCAGGGGGTATTCTTTTTTTCAGCGTAATAAGGAGGCACTTCCGGTGGGTCCGAGCTGACAGCAGGGGGAACATTTTTTCGAAAATACGGTGCCCCGTCAAGTGGATCCCAGCAGTCAGGGGGGAAATGTTTTTCGCAAAATACGGTGGCCCGTCCACTGGGTCCCCGCTGTCAGGTGGAGGAATCATTATTTTCCATGTAATAAGGAGGCACTTCCTTGCTGCGGCCGTGGACCCAGCTGTCAGCCTCTCCACTTACAGTACACTTTCGATGGAAGTCGTTCCTTGACCATGTTGACCACGCCGCATTCCGTTGCATGCATGCATCCATGGGCGTGGTTCGTCCCCACTGTCAGCCTCTCACGTATAGTCATCTTCCGATGACTCTTGGTTGTTGACCACGTTGACCACACCGTGCCGAGCACACCAAGGCCGGTGGACGACGGCGAGGCCCCAGACTGGAACGACCCAGAGATGGGGAAGACGGGGCAGTGGAGTCACAGATGGAGAGGAGTGGGAAACTTGACTGGTTCGGGTGCGCTGCAGCACAGCCTCGATGCCGCCCACGGGAGATAGGAGCAAGAACAGAGGTTGAAGAAGGATCACGGCTGTTGGATTAACATCCAACGGTCCGGCTGGTAGAATCATTTGTTGATTAAGTTGACAAAGCCCTATGTACATGTCTGCTTAGTAGGCCCACAAGTCAGCCACCAAATCTGATGGGTCCCAACTGTCAACGGGAGGTATAATTTTTTTCACATAACAAGGAGGCACTTCTTTCCGTGCGAAGATGCAGCCGGTCGGACCCAGCTGTCAGGCGGAGGAAACATTTTTTCAGCTTAATAAAGAGGAACTTTCCTTCCATGCAACCATGGACCTCGTAGGTCCTAGTCGTCAGGCTCTCTACGTACATTCCTCTTCCGATGACTCTCGTTTGTTGACCACGCCGCACCGAGCGCAGTGAGGTGGTGGACGATGGTGAGGCCCCGGACGGGAAGGACACGGAGATGGGAAGACGCAGCAGCGGAGTCGTATATTGAGAGGAGGAGAAGGGTTATAACTGGTTCTGGTGCAGCGTGGGGCTGCAGTCGTTGGAGAATAACAGGAGGTGTGGAGGGTGGAGGGATAGCCTGACCGGCGGTGGGGTAGCGCTTCGCAGTGATGCGTGGTAAGCAAAGCTGCTAGCCGCCAGAGGCCGGACCAGGCGGTCCCGGTGACGCTGTAGGAAGAAGACGAGAGATTGAAGGTGCATGTCAGTCGTTGGATATAAATCCAATGGCTGTGGATGTCATAATCATTTGTTGACCAAGTTGACAACGCCCTGTGTAGGCTTCAACATATTGGCCCACATGTCAGCCTTCAAAAATGTGGCATATATTTAACCCATGTTTTCAGAATGTACAGTCCATTTGTTGGGCTGGGTGAACAAATAATTTCGCGTCAATCAGGCCCATTTATATTTTCTAAGAAATCCCAACCCATTTGCACTTCCTTGAAATACACGAATTAGATGGGCTTGTTATATATATAATGCTATGTTAGAAGGAGCAATTAATATCAAAAAGTAAACCGGAGAGGCACATTTTTTATATATATAATTAACAAATTAGTGAGTTATTGCTCAAAATAAAAATGAGCGCGTTATTATTACATTGGTCCTTAAAATCTTCACAAGCTTTTGTATGCCATCACCAGGATTTTCCTTGCATGTGAGTCAAAAACAACCAGGATTTTCCTTGCCAACTTCGGTTAAACATTTACTTTTATAAGTTAATAACACGTGGGATGTTTTTATAATGTATATATAAGTCTCTATAAAATATACGATAATAGTAATAATATAAATATATATAATGTGGTTAGAAGGGAAAACATAAATTGGACACACCATTATTATTCTTATATATAGATAAATAGAACAGAGACTTGTGTTTTATTAAAAAATACACTGGGCTACCGATCTTTAAGAAAAAGCCCATAGGCCGGTATGGACCTCAAAAAATAAGTTGAAACCACTGTCTCTATATGTTGTGGGCTACACATGTTAAAATACAAAACCTAGGCCTAGATGATACTTGTTCGCCCTCTGGAAAAAGATGATACCAGATTCCCGAGCGAACTGGATTAAAGAGGGGGCGGCGGCACGACTGAAGAAGCACATCAGGAGCGATTTTTTTCTTCAGTGGATGCCACTCGATGGTGTTTTGTTACTTGCCTCTGCACCATACAACTTGTATTTTTAGCCTCCCAGTCCGTCGTGGTGGACCAGCAGCCCATTTGCTGTGCGGGCCAACCTACAGAAACCAGCACTCGATTTTTCATCAAGCCCCCGAAACAACGCAGTACTATGTTTGTTTTGAGGCCAAAAACATTACGGCAGGGGTTGAGCGGGGGAGAGGGGAAGACAGAGTAATAAAAAGATTAAAAAGAGCTGATGCGTTGTTGCTACCCTAACAAACCAGGTGCAATTCTTCTCGGGAAGAAGGTGTGCCGTTGACACCCACACGTCACATACCCCATAGTAGGTATACTAACAAGTTCGGACACAAGTACAACAGAAAGGGTAAACATTCGTATCAAACTCAGGTTCACATGACACGTTCATATTCATAGCCAACATTCCCTATCAACAATCCAAAAGATTCATATATACACAAGTTCAGCATGTTTATGCATCCAAATGATTGATAGATCACACGACAATTAATTCACAAAAAGATTCAGATATACAAATGTTCAGTATGTTTAAGCATCCAAGTGATTGAGATCACAGCCAATATGATCCATGGATGATGAGGGAGTCCTGGATTAGGGGGTGTCCGGATGGCCGGACTATGACCTTTGGCCGAACTCCCGGACTATGAAGATACAAGATTGAAGACCTCGTCTCGTGTCCGGATGGGACTTTCCTTGGCGTGGAAGGCAAGCTTGGCAATGATATGAAGATCTCCTCCCATTGGAACCGACTCTGTGTAACCCTAGCCCTCTCCGATGTCTATATAAACCGGAGAATTTTAGTCCGTAGGACGAACAACAATCATACCGTAGGCTAGCTTCTAGGGTTTAGCCTCTCTGATCTCGTGGTAGATCAACTCTTGTAATACCCATACCATCAATATTAATAAAGCAGGAGTAGGGTTTTACCTCCACCGAGAGGGCCCGAACCTGGGTAAAAACATCGTGTCCCTTGTCTCCTGTTACCATCCGCCTAGACGCACAGTTCGGGACCCCCTACCCAAGATCCGCCGTTTTTGACACCGACATTGGTGCTTTCATTGAGAGTTCCTCTGTGTCGTCATTGACAGGAAGGATGCCGCACCGCGTCTTTAAAGACGGCGTTGTTGCTAAAGGAGCTTTGGCTGTCGGCCAAACTCTCCGGATAGGCAGTTTTTTGATGACCGCTTGTTCGGCCGCTGCGCCGGCGATGACCTCTCGGGTCATCGAAAACAATCTCCAGATCAGCTCGGAACTCGCCGAGCAGTTAGATCCGATGGAGCTCTCTTCCCTAAACGAGCTCTTGGATCGCATCGCCGCCCTGGGAGTCGCTACAGATTACGACCAGATTGGGCTTAAACCCAATTAGAGAGAGATCAGCTCTCCCCAGGTCACCCACCACGTTGAAGTGCTGGAAGAACAATGCGGCGAATCCCCACCCATCCTAAGGACCAGATGTGTCCGGATTCCCGACCCCTCCAAGCCGGACAGCCGGGGAGGGGAGGACCTCGCCCAAGCCCTGAACCTAAAGTCAGGCAGCAGGCCGGACTCGTCGAACAACGTCCAAGAAAATAAGCTTCCGAATTCCGAATTCTCTTGGCCCCTGAGTCTTAGATCGGACGAGGTTCCCAATTTAAATCCACCCGCCCACCCAAATATAAGGGACTTATCCCAAATACGACAAGAGCCCGGGGAAATAGATTCCTCCTGGTTATGAACAGGATAAAGGATCGCCGTGAGGAGGACGCAATTTCGTTCTTCTGTATCAACTGCACGGACATCGGAATCCTCAACGCCATAATCCGCCGCGAAATTACACGCTTCGCCCACTTAACATCCATAGTACGAAAGTATTGTGCGACAGAAAGCGTTCAGAAAACCGAAACGAAATTCTGGGACAATCCGACCCTGAATACAATCCCAGTCCGAAACAAAAGGGCGCATTATCGCCAGGCACCTGAGCCAAACCGCAAAAATAAAAAACCCTCTATAGGGTACGGGACCATACTGGAGGGATGGCTCAATGGACCCTGTAAAATTCATAGTTCAGGGGAAGTCGCACCAACTCACAGCCTTAGAGCATGTTGGATACTCAAGAGTGGCGAGGAGCTTTTAACTCCAGAATCCGCAGAGCACCACCCCAGAAACGCCAGTACGGTGTCAACAGTCTTCGAGACTTTCACATCAAACAATGCGGGGAAGCGAACGCTCAGCAGCCTTGCTGAAGTCTACCAAGTAGCAACAATAAATCCATGGAGTGACACGGCTATTACTTTTAATGCCAGTGACGAACCTAAATTCCGGCCAGCCCGAGCACCAGCTGCATTGGTCCTCAGTCCGATAGTGGACGGCTTCCGGCTTACAAAGGTACTCATGGACGATGGCAGCGGATTGAACCTCATCTATGAGGAAACACTTCGAAAAATGGAAATAGACTTGAGCCGCATTGAGCGAAGCAACACAACCTTTAGAGGAATAATCCCCAGCCTGGAAGCATGCTGTTCAGGGAAAATCACACTGGACGTGGTGTTCGGCACGCCGGATAATTACAGATCCGAGGAGGTCACATTGCAAGTGGCCCCGTTCAGCAGCGGATACCACGCTCTGTTAGGGCGAGAAGCATTCACAATTTTTCAAGATATACCCCATTACGAGTACATGAAGCTTAAGATGCCCGGACCCAATGGAATTATCACCCTTGCTAGTGATACGGATATAGCGCTCCGCGCCGAAAACAAGACAGCCGCACTGGCCCTCGAAGCATTATCCGAAGCCCTAGCGGCTGAGGAACTAACCGTGTTGCGCTCCACGGTGGACATGGACGACGTGATACTCAACAAGAGATCCAAGTCCACCTCCTTCAAGCCGGCAGACGAAATAGTAAAGTTTCAAGTCCATCCAACGGACACCATAAAAACGGCCTCCATCGGGGCACACCTAAGACTTGATGTAGACGCCGCACTCAGAGAATTCCTACGAGAAAATTGGGACATTTTCTCCTCGCACCCTTCAGAAATGCCAGGAATCCCACGCAGGCTGGCCGAGCACAGCCTGAACATCCCAAAAGGGTTCAAGCCCGTTAAGCAGACTCTTCGGCGTTTCTCCGAACCCAAGAGACAAGCCATGGGAGAGGAGCTAGCAAAACTACTGGAAGCCGGATTCATCAGAGATATAAAACATCCAGACTGGCTGGCAAACCTGGTGATGGTACCAAAGAAGGACAAATCCTGGCGTATATGCGTCGATTTCAAAGACCTAAATAAGGCCTGCCCAAAGGATCCCTTCCCCCTCCCCCGAATTGATCAAATCATCGACGCCACTGCAGGACACGATTCATTGTGTTTCCTCGATGCATACTCTGGCTACCACCAAATCAAGATGGCAGAGTCAGACCAAGCCGGAACGGCATTCATCACCCCATACGGCCCATTCTACTTCAACATGATGCCCTTTGGGATAAAAAAACGCCGGCGCGACATATCAGCGCATGATTTAGACATGTCTGGCCAACCAGATCGGCAAAACAGTTGAAGCGTACGTAGATGACGTGGTCATCAAATCCAAGCATGTCGAAACTCTAGTAGACGACTTGAGGCTCACATTCGACAATCTCTGAGCATATGACATCAAGCTCAACCCAAAAAAATGCGTTTTCGGCGTACCGGCCGGAAAGCTCTTGGGCTTCATTGTATCCGGTAGAGGAATTGAGGCAAACCCAGCCAAGATCCAAGCTTTGTCCCAGTTGGATATCTCAAAAGACCTCAAGCAAATACAAAAATTGACTGGATGTGTGGCGGCTCTAAGCCGCTTTATCTCCCGCTTAGGAGAAAAGGCATTACCCCTTTATCGCCTCCTGCGGCGAACCGAACACTTCGAGTGGACCGATGCCGCCACGGCCGGACTCGAAGAAATCAAAGCCATACTGGCAACAAATCCAGTCCTGGCCGTGCCCAACATGGGCGAACCAATGCTATTATACATCGCGGCAACCCATCAAGTTGTAAGCGCGGTGCTCGTAGTCGAACAAGAAACGGACGGACACAAGTTTCCTCTCCAAAAACCAGTTTACTACGTGTCCACTGTCCTAACTCCATGCAAGTCATGGTACCTGCATTATCAAAAGATAGCATACGCGGTGTTCATGGCATCCCGGAAGTAGCGACACTATTTCCAAGAGTGTTCAATAACAGTGGCATCCGAAGTACCTCTTAATGATATTATAAACAACCGCGACGCAACGGGCCGGATTGCCAAATGGGCCATTGAGCTCCTCCCGTTCGATATAACTTACAAGCCACGGCGAGCCATCAAATCGCAGGTTTTGGCTGACTTCATCGCCGAATGGACCGAAGCCGAACTCCCTAAAGAGTACGGCGCATATTCCAACTGGATCATGCACTCCGATGGCTCCAAAATGTTGGCTAGCCTGGGGGCTGGCATCGTCCTGACGTCCCGTACAGGAGATACAGTCCAATACGTACTTCAGATAATGTACACGGACTCCAACAACGTAGCCGAATACGAGGCCCTTCTACATGGCCTCCGGATGGAAGTCTCCATGGGCATTCAGTGCTTAGAGGTCTGCGGGGATTCAAACCTCGCGATATCTCAAATAAATGGAGACTTTGACGCCAAGGATCCGAAAATGGCAGCTTATCGCAGCGCCGTCTTAAAGATGTCAGCTCGGTTTGAGGGGCTCGAATTTCACCATATAGCCCGGGAGAACAACCAGGCAGCAGACGTGTTGGCACGCATCAGCGCAAAGCGCGACGCCGTCCCTCCCAACATCTTCCTAGAGAGGCTTTTCAAGCCATCCGTATCATGGGAGGGGGAGTCCGGAAACAACAACCCGGACTCAACCACACTGCCCCTCAATGAAGTATCACCGTCAACCCACACAATAATGGCAGTCATTGCCCCGTGGACAGAACCATTCCTAGCCTACCTAACTAGGCAGGAACTTCCCGAGGACCAAAATGAGGCCCGCTGCATAGTACGGTGATCTAAAGCCTACAAAGTCCACGAGGGAGAGCTTTATAAGAAAAGCACAACCGGAGTCCTTCAAAGGTGTATCTCCGAAGAAGAAGGGCGAAATCTTATGGCTGAAATTCATGCCGGACTCGGCGGGCACCACGCCGTAGCCCGGGCCCTTGTAAGCAAGGCCTTCCGTACCGGATTTTATTGGTCGACGGTCTGGGCAGATGCTCAGGATTTAGTGCAGCGATGCGTCGGCTGGCAATTATTCGCTAATCAAAGCCACATGCCGCCTACCTCCCTACAAACCATACACATTACCTGGCCTTTTGCGGTCTGGGGGCTTGACATGGTTGGACCCCTTAAAGGAGGAACCCACAAGAAAAAATATCTACTGGTTATGGTGGACAAATTCACCAAATGGATAGAGGCCAAGCCTGTAAAGACGGCCGAATTCGGACCGGTGATAGACTTCATATCCGGGGTTGTACACTGTTACGGCGTCCCCCACAGCATCATAACTAACAATGGCACAAACTTTATGGCCGACGAAGTTAAACTCTAGTGCAAAAACATGGGCATCAAGCTTGACTACGCTTCAGTCTATCACCCACAAACTAACGGTCAAGTCGAACGAGCCAACGGTCTTATTATGAGCGACATCAAACCCAGACTATTGCGATCCCTCAAGGAATCCAACACGCACTGGGTAGAGGAGCTTGACTCCGTACTCTGGGGGCTGCGGACCACGCCAAATCGCATTACCGGATTCACACCATTTTTTATGGTATACAGCGCAGAGGCAGTTCTGCCCTGTGACATAATCCATGACTCACCTCGAGTGCGCATGTACGAAGAAAGAGAAGCCGAGCTCGATCGGCAGGACAGCTTGGATGCATTGGAGGAGGAGCGCGACGTGGCAAAAGCTCGTTCCACATTCTATCAATAGCAGGCTCGAAGATATCAAAGCAGAGAAGTACGGGCCAAAACTTACAACATTGGCGAACTAGTTCTACGCCTGCCGGACAAGAAAAAGGACAAACTAAAGCCCAAATGGGAGGGTCCCTTCATAATCGACCAAGTACTGACTGGTGGAGCATACCGTCTGTGAAACGCATCGGACAACCGACTCGAGCCGAAACCATGGAACGTAGCACGCCTACGAGGATTCTACGCCTAGCGCTAGACTCTGTGTTCAGCTCCTTCCTCTGTCACCTTTTTATTATTTTTTTCACATTAGCTGTCTGGCATTTCTCTCCTTCTCCCTACCTTTTTTTTCACCCAAGCCCTTAGGGGCTTGCTTGCGCATTGTTCGCACATACTTGACGCGCCACCCGCGCTCATCATACCTGGGGGCTTCTTTATCAGAAGTTTATATAAATGGGCCTCATTCCCAAAACATGTCTGACACTTCCGCATGAACCTATTATACACCATTTTATGCATCGATATGACTTAAGTTTTGGCCAAGCTGGGTTGCCTGGCTCCTATGCTTACCCCTACGTTCTCGTTCGTTCGGCTAGGTGGTAAAGGGAGCACCTCTGCGATTGTTACAGCCGGGTCAGCCGCACGTGTACCTCAGACTGGGTAAAGCCGAAAGCTAGCGTTCTTAAGGGAATATTCGGTCGGTGAACTAAAAGATGATTTTCTTGTTTATTTATCTGCCCCAGATGCTTTTCTTCTCTTTTTTAGCAGTTCGGACATGCACTTTAGGGCATGCCTCCCAGGGAAAGGAACCCCTAATGGAACTATTCTCCCTGGAAGATGTTTCTTACTAACCATGTAATATAACATAACTAGTTGGGCACTTGTCTGCTAAAGCAATTATGACCCCTACGCCTTGTCTCCATGCATGCCCCGGTTCTTACATAATCGAGAGGGTATTCGGACACACTCCGGACTATAGGGTCCAGAGGTCGAAGCGAAAAGGTCCGCAATGACAAACGATCTACAATCCGGCTAGAAGGCATTTTTCATGTCATTTTAAATTACAGAGTCAATCCGACTCGGTATATTCTTCTTCAATACCATTCAACAGGTGGTCTAATTTATAGTCCTGTTGAGAATACTTTGTAGCCAGCTCTACCTGGCCATATACCAAGCTGATAGGGATCTCCTTTCCGTCAGGACCCATAGGGCCGACCTCGGCCATGTGGTTCGGGTCAGCCTTCGTGTATCGAGTCTTCACCATGGCCCAGGCCTCCCTGGCACCTTGACGACAGGCCGATATCTTCCACAACCGGAAGCGCTGCTGCACTCCCTCCAGCTTCTTTGCAAGCTCCCCAAGGCCTTCGGGCGCGGAGAGGGATGGCCACATAGCCTGGACGACACCCTGCATTGCCTGCCGAACTCGTTCGTGTAGTTGCAACAGCTCGGGAAGAAGGTCCCCCATTGAACCGGGCATTTCCTCTATAGGACGACCTGTCAGCAGACCTACAGACATAGCTCTGTCAATCGACTTCTTCGCCGATTTTTTTTCGAGAATTCATTCAAGCACTTACTAAAAATGCCGCGTCGAAGTCGCCGATTCTCCTTTACGGAAGCAGACAGCTGAATATGAACATCCCTTAGTTCCTCACCCAACTGGGTATTGGCGTCTTGAAGTTTGTTCTTCTCTTGCCTCACCCTTGTTAGCAGGCTCTCGCCAGCCTTTAGTTGGCGTAGGAGTTGTTGCTTGTCCGGATTTACTCCCGCCCCATCTGCACTGTTATCGTCAGAATTGCACACATGCCGCACTTCAAAATGGAATTATTTTTCGGAGCATACATTACCTGAGGGGGTCGCCTTGGAAATAGCTGAAGCGGCCAGTGCGGCCTCGAGTTGGGCCTTGCACTCTGCCAGCTCCTGAGACAGTTGCATGTTCTTCTCTGTAAGACCCTGCATAACATATGATCCTTAAAACAGTTATCTTAACTATTTCAAGTCTCGGGGGCAACTGACATATATAACCATTAGATTTACTCACTCGTATGTCTTTTACATACTGCTCTGTGGCTCTGGCTAGACCATTTTGAGCGGCACGGAGGTACGCATCTCCCGTATTAAAGGAGTTCAATGCCTCTGGGGAAAAACATGCGTCCTGAAGAACAGTACGGCGATGCCTGTGGTTCATGGCACTCTCCACCTCTGAATTGGTGGCAGATAGCCCATCTGCATCCTCTGTCGAAGGAACACCTGACGCGCGCCCCGTGTCCGCCTCCGCTTCCGGACCCGGCCTTGAAGTCTGGCCGGTGGATATAGTCCGGTGGGCTCTCTTCTTCCTAAGGAAAACATGGGCGTTAGCGTGATTTGAGGGCATAAACCCTAGGCGTTAAATTCGCACGCCGTACCGTTGCACCGGAGTTTCGATCCGGTCCGCACTTCTTTTTGGCCCGCCTGGCTTCAGCGGCCCTTGTTGGCTGCCCACCGCGGGTCCGGCACTCCGCCTCAAGGATTTCCCCTGCAAAACGAAACACTATTGGTTTGTAGCATTTAAAATAAGGCATGGATGGATCTCCTTCAAAGTACAGGGACTTCGGTCTCGGTTACCTTTGAGGCTGGAAGTAGTTCGGGATAGTCGGCCCTAATGGCCACTAAGGTGTTGTCCTTACTCAATTGGTGAAACACCCCATCAATTAACTCCGCACATAAGTCCGGATCCTCTTGGGAATCCGGATCGAGGGAGCGTTCTGGGTCCTCGGGCTGTGGGGGAGGGCTGTTGATCTCCTTCACCGTCTGGTGTAGCTCCTGCGTTAATATCGTCAGACTAAGTACTCAATTATGGGAATTTCGAAAGCAGGTAGATAAGTGAAAGTTTTCGCTTACCCAGCTCGGAGGGCTATACATGGAGAATCCGCCCCGTGGGTTGACACGGAGGAATTCCTCTTCTTCTCCCTTGTACAAAGTGGATAAGATCTTCGTTAGAGTGGCAGCCGAATCTGGTCCCTTGCGACCGCACCGGGTGGCGTCGTCCTCCCCGTTGAAATCCCACATGGGGTGGCCTCTGTACTGAAGTGGCTGCACCCCCCGCGTAATGCATGTGGCCATGACCTCGACCATGGTCAATCCGGAATGAGCCAAAAATCTTATCCGGCTCATCAAGTAAAGGACGTCCCTGTCAGTTTCCCTATGAGGATTCCGTGGGCGCCAGCTCAGGCGTTTCTTTAACGGAGCGTTGTTAAACTCAGGGAGGCTGATCCGCACAGGGTCCAGAAAGGGGACGTCATCCATATAAAACCATTCTGAGGTCCAGTCCTCGGACGCCTTCTTAGGGATACCAGATAGGTATCCGGTCCCGGCGATGCGCCATAGTTCGGCTCCGCCCACTTGATAAATCGACCCCTCCTGAGAGCGGGGCACAAGGTAGAACAATCTCTTCCATAGTGCGAAATGGGCCTCGACGCCCAAGAATAGCTCGCAGAGGGCCACAAAGCCCGCAACGTGCAGTATGGAGGCAGGTGTGAGGTTGTGTAGCTGGAGGCCATAGAACTCCAGTAGACCTCGTAGAAATGGATGAATTGGAAATCTGAGTCCCCTTATTAAATAAGGAACTAGGCACACCCGCTCTCCTTGAGAGGGAGTGGGGACGCTCTCCACCTGCTCTCCGCCACCATAGGTGACAATCCCGGATCGAACTGGGACCATATATGCCGGGGTGAGTAGCCCCGTGGATTGAAGCACTACTAGCTTGCTATGCGGGACGGAGCATCTCTCCCAATCACTAGGCTTGGGGCTGGGAGCGCGAGAAGAGGAGCCGCGTCGGCTGTCCATGATGGAATGGATTTTCTGGTCAGAAGCGCTCTGATGAAAGCTTGCGAAGGGGAGATGGTGTGGTTCGGATTTAGATCCTCGTCTCTTTTTATATAGGTAACTTATTTGAGCAGCTAGGGGGGGAATGTAAAAATACCCTGGCTTTTTTGCATTCATTCGACACGTGGAAGATGGCCTTTATTGGATGTGGAAGCCAAGGAGTGCAGCATTTATCAGAAGCCGGACACTATTCTACAAGTATATGGAGCTGGAGAAGAACCCGCCTTGCAATGCCGAAGACAATTTGCGTGCCGGACTCGTCGTCATAAAAGCCTGGTTCGGGGGCTACTGAGGGATTCCTGGATTAGGGGGTGTCCGGATGGCCGGACTATGACCTTTGGCCGAACTCCCGGACTATGAAGATACATGATTGAAGACCTCGTCTCGTGTCCGGATGGGACTTTCCTTGGCGTGGAAGGCAAGCTTGGCGATACGATATGAAGATCTCCTCCCATTGTAACCGACTCTGTGTAACCCTAGCCCTCTCCGGTGTCTATATAAACTGGAGAGTTTTAGTCCGTAGGACGAACAACAATCATACCATAGGCTAGCTTCTAGGGTTTAGCCTCTCTGATCTCGTGGTAGATCAACTCTTGTAATACCCATACCATCAATATTAATCAAGCAGGAGTAGGGTTTTACCTCCACCGAGAGGGCCCGAACCTGGGTAAAAACATCATGTCCCTTGTCTCCTGTTACCATCCGCCTAGATGCACAGTTCGGGACCCCCTACCCGAGATCCGCCGGTTTTGACACCGACAGACGAACTTTAATTACCTAGGGTACATACTGGTAAATGGTGTTCAGTCGGAGGTACTTCTTGCTAAAATTAATTCTTGTACGAGTAAACTTTCAAGTACATAAGAGGCAGCACAGACAATCTGAACTTTGCTTGTAGGTTTATCCTGAAATAGTGGCCTCGTGCCAAGGGAGGTTTGAGCAACTTGTCCACTACTTTCATCCAACTAGTTTACTGGCTCATCTTGGTCCTATAGCTCGCCAAAATTCTACATTGCAGACGAGAAAGGAGGCGGTTGAGAAAATGAACCACCCAAATTTTTTGTGTAGTTCAACTGAAATGGAGCATCCCTGGCATGCAGACTGATTAAGTGCCAGATGAATATATGCGTCAACCAACTTGTTTGGAATCTTTAGACTCCATGCCATATAGCTCGCTACCATATCTGCCGATAACCAAAAGGCACAAGTTGGGACCAAAGACTGGACTGTGTTCTTCTGGGCTATGCTCCAAGCAATATTTTTGGAGTTCACTCTCCTAATACTTGGAGTTTGACAAATGGTTGACGCCGGTTGATACTCGAATGAATATAGGCACTTCTTGTCAACATCGATGCTTGTCTGAGTGAACTTTGGAGTACATAGCAGCATCATAAGTATCTGTCCATCTGATCATTTTGTGCAGTTCTACTAAAATCACCCAATGCAATGATTTGCTTGCGAGTTCAGGCTCCAAGTTACTCCTTTATAAAATCGGAAAATAGTAGCACAATACCTAATTACCAATACATGACAAGCACAATAATCAGGATAAAGACTAGTACCAACCTGTGTGAGGTAGCATATCAATTACTATTTCTTTGACTGGAAGCCGAGATAAGCAAAGCGACTGACAGCAAAGGAAGAAAGCAGGCCGAGATTAGCGACCGACAGGAAAGGACGGAAGCTGTAGAGGCAATGAAGCACCCAAAGTTTTTGTGCAGTTCCTCCAAAATCGAGCTTCCCTGTTGGCACATATATTGAGAGAGTGAGATTACTGTAATAGTGGGACTAGTTGATGAAACATACAATAACAAATAGAAGCACCCTCATTATCTTAATGGGTAAAGTTAGCAACATAGTAGTCTTGCTTAAAGAGAGGTATTAGTTTATTTAATCAGTGCTAATTAGCTCAACACTCAAAGCATTGTAATTTATCATAGGTTGCAAAACTTTAACGTGCAAAGATAAAGGAGTTTCTCATGACAGTAGCACGATACAAATAGAGATGACAGCGAACTAATATGGAAGAAGGCCTTAGGCCTGTACCAACCTGAGAAAAAATAGCTTATTCATGTAGTCCTATAAGAGATGATAAAGCACTCACTGGAATCACTCAATAGTATATATTTTTGTGCACTTAAAATGTATGGTTGAAATCACTCTTGTTTACCAGTGCTGAGATTATATTGAAATATTATCAAGAACTTCCAGCAGAGTTAAAGCACTGGCTGGGATACAGTTCATTGTATTGTCTTGTGTAGTTACACTAAAATGTATGATTGGCACAACATGATCCCTGTTTGCACAAGTAGTAACAAGGTGAAACCTTCATTAGCTTAGTGAGTGGAGAGGAAGATATTAGCATATTACTCTAATAGTAGCATCAAATTCATGATGGACAATACACAAAACATTGCCTCATTGAACCAATGGCAATAAATTGACATGCAAAAAAATAGCACTATTATGTCATGACACTAATAATATTCCCTCCCTGCTCCACCACATGATTCACCTCCATAGGCAAACATACACACGTACATGATTCAACATAGGGTCCTACTAAAGATTTGTTTAACTCCGACAGGAAAATTAGGAAGCAATAAATTAGTGGTAATTAAGTAATCCTAATTAATTTAGTGAGACAGCAGAAGTTGAAGGGCTCCCTGGAGGATCGTCTCACATGTAAGGTAGTCGTTGCCAGAGCCCTTGAATGGCCTCGACTGAGGCCTCTGGCTGCAGCAAGATTGCCTTGGCACTATTTATTCTTCTTCTTCCTCCTCCTCTTCATGCTCTGTTCTCTTTCTCCTCACCAGTTGGTGAAACCAAGTACATGATTGGCCTTCTATTTCAGAATTGGTTTTGTCGGTGAGGGAGTACAAGTGTACTAGTAAAAAATAGCATTATTTTCTCATGGCAGTCGGAAAATAGAGATTAACACATGCATTAAATATCATTCTTACCTAAAGGAAGGTTATGGCGCCAATATGGATGATGAGGATTGGAATGCAGATCTCCCTTTGTGCAGTTCCACCGAAATGAACCAGCTATTCCATTCCGACATTCCAGTTAAACAACACGAAAGTCACTTATTTTATGAAGAGTTTTGTGCAGTGCACCAAAAGGTCACAACAACAACCAGGTGAATTGGATATCCATGTTTACACAAAAAGCTACAGAGGAAACAGTCAGAGTCTCAAACAATTACAGGCAAAAACATTTGTCTAAACTTGTCATGGCTTATAATAGTGGCATGGCTTCATTTTTACTAGGGACATTAGATTAAGAATAGCTAAATATTTGGTATAAGGGTATGGGACAGTGGGTGCACCAGCAGTCCAGCACCATGTAAGTAAACAGGGGCATAAAGTGGTCATTCATAGTTTATTTCCCCGAGAAACAAACATCCAAGAAACATATCTGGGTTGGTCCCATTTTTGTTCACTCTAGCCACCTACTCCTATGTGTGGATAGAAAATCTAGTCCTGGTCATACCACTGTGTACAACATTACCCCTATATTTCCCTTTTCGACCTACGAGACCGATTAGATGACCAGTCTGTACTACTTTCACCCCCTTTCCTTCCTGTTTGTACCAAGTCCTATGTACATACTAAATTCCCCCACCCCCACTTTATTTCTTGTTTGAACCAAGTACTCCCTCCGCCCGGAATTATTTGTCATCAAAATGGATGTGTCTAGAACTAAAATACATCTAGATACATCCATTTCAATGACAATTATTTCTGGACGGAGGGAGTACAAGATTCGACTCCATGAAGTAGCTTTACCTCTAAGAATAGAAAAAAAAAAAAGGTGATGTTGGACCATCCGATCGAGAGGGGCTGAGAGGTATAAAATGATGCACATGCAGCGACGTAGCAAGCTGGGGAAGTAGAGCTAAGGCGGTTTCAAATGAATATATACCTGAAGGTCGTCGGGATGTGGATAGGTGGGCGGAGGGAGGCTGGATCCGCCCATGCTAGGGCAACGACGAAGGGATCAGAGGACCTCCCGTGCTGGCGCTCGGCCATAGATAACGATGCGGCCGATAGTGGGTCTCCTCCCTCGCTGCCGACGATGGCCTAAACGCTGCCCCTCCTCCCCTTCACCGGCGGAGGTGGATACGTCTAGATCTGTAACCAGCGGTGAGGATAGAAAGACAGGGTTTTTTGAAGGGAGAAAGACAGTGTTACCAGCCCTATCTTGTTTAGATCTGGAGAGGATGAGAGTGTGTGAATAGAGCAACCCTAGCAAGCAAGCGCGGAGGCTCCGGCCTATATATACGTAGTGGGGTAGTTTTTCTTTTTCACTCCATCAAAACAATCGTTTAAAATTGTGTACTACATGCCAGCTCGCCGTTTTTTAGTTGTTGATTGTTTTTTGAGATAGCTACCCGCTTGTTCCAAGTGGTGTTACGGTGTGCCAGGTCGCACTTTGTATTGTTCAAGTCTGGTACAAGTCCCTCCATTAAATGAACAACCACCCCCTCATAAAAATTGTGAACAAGCCCATGGCTAAAATTAGTGGAAACGTGGGTTGCCCCAACATGCATTATTATTTATATTTTCTACTCCCTCCATTCCTAAATATAAGTATTTTTTATTGGCCACACCTAAGACAAGATTTTTTTATTAGCAGTGAACCCCACATGTCATAGACACAAAAAGTGTTTAGAGATTCCCTTTGGCAAGCCAAAGTGTGTCTAACAATTTGAGCAACTCAAGTTAGGAAAGTGTGGCAAGTGTGGGAAAAATAAT
Organism: Triticum dicoccoides; assembly: GCF_002162155.2. Taxonomy (NCBI): domain Eukaryota; kingdom Viridiplantae; phylum Streptophyta; class Magnoliopsida; order Poales; family Poaceae; genus Triticum; species Triticum dicoccoides. The sequence goes on along the minus strand of NC_041387.1, from coordinate 480,399,560 downwards.
ATGGCAACATAAGACAAACATAGTCACAATCCAAACAGCCCCGTAATTTTTTGTGACATACATGAAAATTTGGTTAGTTAAATTTATAGTCAAAATTTGGCAAGGTGCATCAAATCAACACATGCAGGTAACAAAAGGAAAGTCACGGCATGCATGCATGCATTGTACTCCCTCCGTTTCCAAATATAAGTCTTTTTAGAGATTGCAACAAGTGACTACATACGAAGCAAAATATGTTTGTAGTCCATTTGAAATATGTAAAAAGACTTATATCGAGTGCAGTGCTTTGATGTGTCACGTCAACTCATACAAGACTGAGAAGTTTGATTACTACAACGCCCTCTCCCTCGTGGACTGAGCTCCGGTGCCTTAACTGCACCTGCCTTTCGCTGCATGACAGGTGGGGCAACCACTTGTTGGGCCCACCTGTCATAGATGCAAAGGCAGGAGCAGTAAGTCAATGAAGCTACGTCCCTCCCCCGCGCATGAGTGTGGTGGCTGGTAGGACTAGTAGAATCTTGCGCTACACGCTATCCCTCCCACACAAGGTCGACGTACATGCAGCAGTGGATTCGATATTGTAGAAGTAGGAGTAACATCATTGTTCGTCTTCTCGAAGAGGCGAAGAGCCAAGCGCAACCCGAACATGGCAATTGCGAACGCTCGCGTGGTGCGGTGCCTTGGAGAACGCATATAGCCAGGCTATTGCATGAGACAAAATTTCTATTTGCACCCACTATAGTAGTAGTACTAGTACTTGCTACTCCCTCTGTCAAGGTGAGCAAGTCATCTTAGGCTACTTCCAATGCATTGGTGCTTAGCTTTTGTAGCTAAGCTTCCCTCATTGAATTGTTTAACAATTAAACTCCATCATCCATTGGTTGATAGTCATTCTGCATAGGTCCATGCGCTTAGCACCATTTTCTCCTGGGGTCACCATAATGCTTTCTCTCCTCCTAAATTGCTTTGCCACATCACTTTCTTGCCTATGTGGCACCCTTAGCACCTGTACACCATGGAGCACTGGGAAGGGCCTTTAGGTTGTGCACCATGACCAAGGATGAGGGGAAAACGAGTGACCTTAATGTTTATTTGCTAATTAATAGCATTGCATGCAATGAACTAGCCACTACATGTCGTGTTCGGTAGTCTCAAGTCATTAAAAGCATGCACACCTCTCATCTCTTATTGGTTGATATGTCAAGAAACAAGAAACAAGGAAGAAGTTAATGCACCGCTTTTGGGATTATTTGGTTTTTGTAAGATGACTTACACACCTAGACGGAGGGAGTAGTATAGCCCTGTAAACCAGAAAGGAGTATTTGCCTTTCTAGAGATTTCAACAAGTGACTAGACTACACCGTGTGCAGTACTCCCTGCCTTCCGGGTTATAGGGCTCAAATCTCAAATCTCATGAATCAAGGCATTTTGCGATTGGAGGAATGTATCTCGTACTTTACAAAACTACGCTAATTAAACTCATGCATTAATTACATAGCTCTCTCGTTTTCCTCTCCGCCTTGGTTGCGATGCACAATATTGAGCACTCCTATATGACTAGCCACTCTATCTACATGCGGGACATCAAAGCATCTGGGCCTGCGTGCCATCCACCAAATCACAGCGAAGTGCTACAGTCAAGACTCACCTGTCACCCCGGCGTGGCCGTCATGACCCATCATATCACAAAACCCACACCTTTACCAACTGTGGTAAAGTGGCCTCGAAGTTGGACTGGACAAAGCAACCATTGTTTCACTGGAACGCTCGTTGAAGCCCTTTCTCCCCTTTCTTGAAGAAAACCTCACTCTAGGCTACTCACTTCTGCAATTTTTCTTCTGTCCCGACGAAGGAAAGGTGGGCGAATCAGTGATGCTGCTATATTTTCATTCCAAGAATCTTCTTTTTGTGAAGCACCGACCGATTCTCGCAGCCTATTCTTTTCCCGTTTTCATTGCAATTGTGGTTTCCTTTGGATTGCTTTTTGTTTGCCAGTTCATTGATGGATCCTGGAGCACTAGGCAAAGAGTTGCCGGCGGACAACCCACTAGAGATAGCGATCTCCAGGAAGCGAGCATCACCAATGAGTTGACCATGTTGGCGGGGAAACCCATGGAGATGAAGAACTCCAAGAAACAAGCACTAACCAATGAGTTGAAGACGTTGGCAGACGAACTCCTTAAACAAAGTTGGAAGAACAGCAAGGGCCCCACCGTTCCTACCTCTGAAACTCTGATGGCCACCTATGCGAGGCTCAAGGCCAAGTTTGAGGAGATAGTCACCATTGAGAAGCAGTGTTCCCCTGGCAAGGTGATGGCCCCCATCGAGGACGAGGAGATGGCCCCCAGAGGGATGAGATTCCCCGGTGAGCTGCACAAGGTAAAAAATAATGGCTTATTACCATAGTTGTGGTTTTTGATTATTTGCAATGTGCTTGCTAATATGTTAGGGTTGTGCAGGTGCCGGTGGACGTACTTGATGATTCCGATGTCGTGGCCAGTCTTGTGGACAACGCCCCAGAGATCGTTTTCGATGTCGCAGTCCGTCCTGTTGGCATCGCCCCCGAGATCAATCCCGATGCCGTTGTCCATCCTGTGGACATCGCCCCAGAGATTGATTATGATGTTGCGGTCAGTCCTGTGGACATCGCCCCAGAGCTTGATTCCCATGTCGCTGTCCATGCTATGGTCATTGCCCAAGAGATCGATGACAAGAAATAATTGGTCGCACTAATCCTCCAGGGTAGTTTGCATTGCCCTGTGTTTAATTACCATAATAATGCGTGTTATCAAACCATCTTAGGGCTAGTGCACTATCTTGTGTGGGCGGTACTTGCTACTTTTGTTTGATAGTGAATCATGTGAACCCTCTCTGAGTTATGGAAACAGATGTATCCTCACCAGCTTTTGATGTAATATATGGCATGCTTAGATGTAAGTTTGAACTGTTTATCATATCAGCAGGGCTTGTTTGATGATTCTTGGTGTTAGTAGGCTAGCTACTGTGCGAGCTATAGTACTTGCAAAACACTCACCAAAGAGAAACGTTGAGGCTGATGAGCTCGTGGTACGCTTATACTTATCCGTCGTTGATCGACCAATAGCCCAAGGTCCTAAAATTGTAGGCTTAGTGATCGATCAGACAATAGTCGACACAGATACATTTAGGCCTCATTTGGTTCATACGGTAGGAAAATCGTAGCAAAAGTACAGAGACGTACAACACAAAATCATAGAAGTACAGAGACGTTCTCCCTCTCTTCCAGAATAGATGACCTAAGCGGGCTAGTTTGGCCTAGTGGATTTCAGTGATATGACGTGGTATAGTTCCGTCCAGTCTTCGCGTGTGGTAGCAGTATTGCGGGTACAGTAAGTTTTCTTGAAGAATCGGAATTCAATGAAGTCATGATGGTTCCTTCGTGGTTGTGGGGGGCGGTGGTGGGGCCTCGCCGAACGAAGAAAACTCTATGCGGGTGGGGCGGGGGTGGGGGTGGTAGAGGAACACAGGCGGTGGGGGCTGGTGGTCCGGCCGGCGACCCGTGCAGTGTTCTGTAGGGAAGAATCAGAGACGAGGAAGAAGAAGGGTTAGGAGACGTAGGATCTTCATCCAACCGCCTGAAATGGTCGAGATATAGCAGGGAGTTGCATTCTTAATACGCTCTGGTTTATCATGTGTGGGCACTGCGCAACCAACATTTTATTATCCAAAATCTGCTTGCTCTTCTTTACCATGTTCCTCTTCTGTTCTTCTCTAATAAGTACTCTCTCCGTTCCTAAATACAAGTCTGTGTAGCTGCTTTCTGTCGCACTAGCAGTAGCCCACTCTTGAAGCTAAACACTGCAATGACTTACAAAATTGGCACCACGGCATTGAGTGCCTTTCTGGATGAAATGAAACTCATACGCTCCCCACCAGTTGACACTTGTTCAGAATATGAGCCTAATGACTCTTGTTCAAAATTGCCACATATAGAGAGACATCATGGAATTGTATTTCTTTCAGCGATGTGATTCATCATGAGTGGGCAACCAATGTTGTATGCAATGAAGCGGAACCTCAAGAATATGCTTCCTCTTCTGTTCTTTAACATGTTCCTCTTTGTTTATTCTGTACTTAGTACGTATAGTATGTTCCTTGTCAGGAAGGGGAGCAGGGACATCTGCAGTCAATAGCTGATAGAGCTAGCTTGTACGTGATCGATAGGCTTTCAATTACTAGCGGCAATACAACACTGTATTTTCAAGCCAGTTCCACTTTCGTGATTTATATGTCGTGGTTATGGTGTACCCCTTTTATGTACACTATGATCTGCCTAGTTGTTGTGTGCTCTTGTTATCATGGTTTGGCAATAAACTCTCTATATAGTATATTATGAACCTATCATCTGCCAACTATCCTTACTTATGGAGCCTATTTTTTGTGTACTTGTGCCAGATTATATAAATGCACGCACCATATTACAACACACATGAGCTCTCTCATCAGAATCCAGTGATAACACACAAGTGTTTACAAGGGCGCCTCTATATTAGAATATCATCTGCATTACAAAGATGATCTCACAACTATTTATGTTCTCATGGTTCTCATATATTATATGTAATTACAGTGAACATCAGAATCCGTGCATCAGAAGAATATTGTGGGACACTCCAATGACTTACAAAATTGGCACTAAGGAATTGAGTGCCTTTCTGGAGGCAATGAAACTCATACGCTCCCCACCTGTAGATTCTTGTTCATAATATGATCCTAATGACTATTCTAACCTCGAGGAGTCAAAGCCAGATGGCCTGTCATGTTCACCCATCAAGGTGCCCGTTCTAATTTGGCAAGCTTTTATTGATTGCACGTATCTTGCATATGTTGTCTTGCATTTCTTCTACTTTGTTGCACCGCAATCTTCTTAGTTTACTCATCATATATGTCGAGATGCCATGCCCATACATTATCAATACATATTCCATCTATCATCATACCATGTTTTTCCACTCAAATGTTGTTCTTGTGCATCAAACATCAAAAAGGAAGAGGGTGATTGCCGAACCTGAAGGAGCACCAGCAAAGTCCTTGAAAAACGTGGTTGTGCCAGAGAAATCAGACAACACCCCACTTATATTGGTTGTACAACCAGTGACACAAAACGTAGGACCAACTCCAGCAGACTATACCCATACTTCACTGGCCACACCACTAGCCCCACCACACACGACCTGCACTCCAGCAAAAGGTATGCCGATTTCAGTTGCCATAGCACCAGCTGTACCACAGAAAAATCCCACTCCAGCAAAAACTACAGCAAGTCCACGGGCCGAAGACCTATCCCAACTGCAGAGACGGCCAATTCCTGCAGATTGGAACCCCGTTCCAGTTATTCCAGTTTAAAAGACAATGCTTTCAATGTTGTTAGGCACTACGTGCATATATTCTCATCATGGGAAGATTATAGTGAAGAAAAACACCATTTTCACATCTTCCTGGCCCACTTACGTGTAAGTGCTATTATTCATGGTGATTATTTTCCTGTTTTCTGCTGATTGAACACATCAATGATTTATATTACATTGTTGTAAGTAGGCGAGGGTCAATCTGGATGGTAATGATGAGCAAAGCTTGCTTGCGCTTTTTAAGGAAGCATTGTAGCAGTATCGGTGTTACCTGAGGAAATCACACTTTGATGGCAAGTCTATAAATGAATTTCCGGTGAAGTCTTCTTTGCTAAATTTAGAAGACATTTAATGGAAAAACCTTGTTATGCACTGGTCTCGTTCCGAGGATGAGGTAGTGTCTATGATATCGCATGACAATTTGAACTTCTACTTTTTCGCATGTGCCTTACGGATCTTTTTTGCACGAAATCTGCTCGGAAAAGAATTCCGGTTTGAAAAGAACGACATGATATCGCAAATACGCTGCCCGCTGCTTTGCTCTTGTTAGTACATGTTGTCCTGTATCACTGTACTTGCATACATACCTCGTTCACTATTTGACAGGAGTATGCATGATAGCTTGCTTATCAATTTTTCGCTCCAAATTATCTGATCCGTATGAATGGTTACATTACTGTAGAATATATCCAATGCCAATGAGTTTTTTTAGCTCTGCATTGTTCTTGTAAGTACCAACTGTCCTTTATCAGTGTACTTATATTGACAGGTAGTTGTTCATGTACTATCACTCTGCAGCTTATTTTCCTTTGCCCTCCATTTTCTACACATAATTTATGTATTTACTCTTACCATAAGGTCGGATAACACTGATGGTACTGAAGAAGTTTAGCTCTGCATTGCTCTTGGCTGTACCTTTTGCCTGTATCGTTGTACTTACATTTATAGCTACTTGGTTATGTAGCATCACTCTTCATCTTATCTTAAATATTCTCCATTTTTTATTATATTGTCACATCTATATTTACTCTTAACAAAATGTAGAATAAAGGCAATGCTTATGAAGAAGATTCTATGGTAAACTTCCTGAATTGCCCCCCCACCCATCAGAATGGACAAGGGCTTTATAGAGCCCGCCTTCACCAATAATGTAAGTTTGTCCTTCTCAAGCCTTCAAACTTTGTTGTGTATATTTGGTTAGGCATGACTGCAACAACTGTTTATTTTTGGTGTTTGCATCAAATTGCATGTTTAAAGTTTATTATGTAGTTCATAAACAAAAGTTTGTCCTTCTCAATTTAAGTTTTCAGTTGTACAACCAAGTTCCTTCTTCATGCCATGTAAATTAAACTATACAGAGCAAGTGATATTATTTTGCCTATCTAAAATGGGATAAATTGACAACACACTAACCATTGATACTTATGAGTTGTTGTCTATAATTCATTGGTGTCGTGAAGCTGCCAACTCCTTCACAATGTCATTTCCTGTCATGCCTTGACCTGAACAATACCATATTGTGTTAATGCTATTTTAAACTGTGTCACTTTATTCATTAGTAAGAAATGTGATGAATTGTCAGCACTGATAATTATATGTGCAAAACCTGTCATCTGTCTGCTTGTTTATCTTTCAGAGTGAGGAGGATATAAGTGTCAAACAAGTGTAGTCTCATGAGCTTGCTCAGCTGCTTGTGCTGCAGCTCCCGAGCAGGGCTAACCTTTCTTGAACTCTATTGAAGTGTTGTCGGTTTTGTATATTATTTTGTCGGTGTGTTTAATTGCACTGGTGGCAATCTTTGATGCCCAGTGTATGTAATCTGCTGTCTGTTTGTGCTTTATTATCATAGTGGCGAACTTTGTTGCCCAGTGGATGTAATATGCCATAATTTCTTTATTGTATAGTCTAGGTTTTTTTGTTATTCACGATGCTGTAGTTATTTTACTGTATATATATATCCTGTCTTCGCAGTAAACCGGCCAAACCGTAATACGGAACATAATCAGGTCGTCATGCAAATCACTATGTATGATCCGCATCATGGGCCCCGTCATCTTGGTCTGTTAACAGGCCTAAATGTAAACTGGCCCACTAGTAGATTCAGGCCTTTAATAGGCCGAGTTAACCGCCGACCCTATTTTCCCAAGAAAACTCAATGGGCTTTTAGGAGGCTGAAAAGTAGGTTGGGCCTGAAACATGCCGAACAGCTCACGGGCCGGCAGTAGGACGAAATAGACCCCGGTCCATGATTGTGCCAATCAAATCATGGGCTTATAACAGGCCAAAATTGTCTTGGTCATTGTTTGGCCCAATTAGATTATTGGCTGTGAGCAGGCTGGATGCAAACGGGGCCGTAGTTAGGCCAAAATATATATAGGGCCGAAATGTTAAACGGGCGTTCAACAGGCCGAAACTAATATCAGGCCGAATTACTAAATGGCCCTTTATCAAGTGGGCACAAAAGCATAGCGTCCAGTTGACGGGCCAAATCTGATATGGGCCATAATTTAGCCCAAAGCCTCTCAAAGCGTCGGACCTGATCTGGGCTGTAATTTGACCCAGAACATGGTAGGCTTTTAACGGGCCGGATCTCATATGGGCCTTTATTAGGCCTAGAACGTGGCAGGCTGTTAATGGACCGGATCAAATATGCTTCAGCATTTGGCCCAAAACATGGTAGCTTGTTAATGGGCCGGCCTACTAGTGTCATCAAAATCTTTTGGGCCTTCAGCTGGGACGGCCCATTATGGTCGGCGGAATCTCGTGGGCCTTTAGCTGGGCCGACCCATTATGGTCCAGAAAGTCTTGGGGGCCTTTAGCTGGGCTGGCCCATTATGGCCTGCAAAATCTCACGGGCCTTTAGCTGGGCCAGCCCATTATGGCCCGCAAAAACTTGTGGGCCTTTAGTTGGGCCGGCCCATTATGGCCCACAAAATCTCATGGGCCTTTTGCTGGGCCGGCCCATTATGGACCGCAAAATCTTGTTTGCCTTTAGTTTGGCCGGTCCTTTAAACTTTATGGGCCACTCTTGGGCCGGTCCACGTGTCAACATTTCATAAGAGCATCTCGCCCATTGGATGAGTAACACCTGCGCCAACGTGGAGCTGACACATGTTTCCTCCAGCCAATGATGATTTTACATGTGGAAAATGCCCATTGGTCCAGGCTGTTAACAGGTTATCGGATCCAAAACCGGACCCAATAGCTTAACGGTGTTCCGTTACGATGGATTCCACATGTTGGTAACCCTTGACGAAAGCACTTCTGTGACGCGCGATTTATCATCATGGAAGTGGACACTTCCGTGATGATAATTTTGGTAATGTCATGGAACACTACTACGACAACACAGGTATGACTATCTTGATTCTGTCATAATATCATCATGGATGTACATACATGACAAAAAACGCGACCTACTGTGACAAACACGTATCATCACGGAAGTTTATTTTTTGTAGTGCTTGTTTGCATATCTTTGTTTTCAGTACTTTTCAAAGCAGTTCACTGATTATTACCTCTCAAACCACCTGCATGGTCAAGAGGCGAGGAAGGTATTTATTCAACACCCACGGTAAAATATTGAAGTCTTGCTGAAGAGGACGAAGGTTGGGATGACAATTATCCATAGCCACTGGCCTAAAGTTGCAAGGACATTCAACATCACTGAAGGCTCAACATTTGCCTTGTGCTTCTGCAGTTTCCAAGATGAGATTCATCTATCTATTTACTGTGTATGATGTTACTTTCCAAAGGTTTTTGATGTTGCATGTGAAACTTGGTGATCTTGTGTAATGGCGGAACTGAGTGTCGAAGCTATCTGATGTAATTCAATTATGAAATCCTGGTTGCTCTTATACGGATATGAAGTATTTGGTGTGTTTTTATATCAATTTGATTAGTACATGGATTATCAATAATAGGCTAATTACCCTGCTTATTGGGGTTTTCTATTGCAGACGGTTACTCAGACAACACCGTGGGCGATGAACTCAAACAACACGCACGATTTCTAGAAAGTAGGCGTGTTCGATGAACTAACAATCACACACGGCTTCTAGCAGAGAACTATTTGCGTTTATCCACCTTGCACAAATGTTTCCACACAAAAAACTGTGTGTGATATACATACGAGCGGAATGTTTTTCTGGGATTCACCGTGTGGGATGTACATACGAACGGAAACAAGTCAGTTTCGATGCCTCGCCCGATCGCACACGAGCCAGCTTGTGTGCCAGGAGGGCCTATCCCCGACGGTTTCTGGGTCGTGTGGGAAGGACCCCCCTATCGCCCACACACACTTGGCGACGGTTCCAAACGCCATCGCGGAAAGGGGATAAAAACCGTTTGTATAGCACGTCGTTGTACCAGTGGTAATTACAGGATTAGATGGCAATTAACTATGATGAACCACAATATTTACAAGCGGTAAAGGTGAAGAGACAAGTGTAAATCATTTTGATTGCCAATGTTGTTAAAGAAGCGGAATGCCCATAATGTGCCTTCATGCATGCCATAGGCACGAACAACTTTTGTCCAATCCCTTGTGACGATCGCCCGCTCATCCTTCACCGCCTTCCGGAAGACTTCTATAGCATTATGATGTAGCATGAATTATATACTTTAACCTTAGTTGCCTCCACTCCGGTCATGTAGTTTGCAAGGTAATCATCAGTAAATAGCTTCAGAAACCACTGAAAAGAGAAAAATATCAGATCATGAGGTCTAATAGAGTAACTTGTTGTGGGCAGGGGGAAAAGGCAACAGGTTACTTACCATCCTAAAGTTCACTGATGTCTTGGACAAAGTGTAAATAAAGAGCTTAATTCCCACCACCCATTTCTTTCGCCTAACAATCTTTCTTAGTTTCCTCACTTGACGTTTGTTCATGAATATCTCATTGCCCCATACGCAAAAGGGATCAAAGTGTGGATCAGTACCGCTCATATACCTACCTACAAGCAACCAGTAAATGTTAGAAGCTAAATGATATTGCATAAATGATGTAAAATACAACTACCTACATTCCTAAGTACAAGTATTTTTAGAGATTTTAATATGAACTACATACGGATGTATATAGAATTATAGATATAGTTTATATTAGAATCTAGATTCACTCATTTTGCTCCTTATGTAATCTATATTGGAATCTCTAAGAATACTTAAATTTAGGAATAGATGGCGTATAAGACATGGGATGCAGCTAACCTCGACGGCAAACAACATCATCGCCCATTATAGCCCTATGTAAGTACATGGAAAGCCAATGTTAACTACAACAGGGTTAACATCCACTAAAAAAGCAAATGGTAATAAAACGGCAGCAACTGTAGTGATATCTTCATTGCGAAAGAGTAGCATGGTAGCAAAGGGACGGATTAAAAAATGGATACAACTATTAATTGCAATAGGCTTAACAGCATGCTAATTCATGTTTTGTAAGTTTGTAGCCATTGAAATACAACTGTTTAAAAATGGATACAACTATTAATTGCAACAGGCTTAATGGCCATTGAAACTGGTACTGATAAAAATGCAATTGGCAGAGTTAAACATCACAAGGCAGGTGCTGCTAGAGCAAATAATGGCCCAGTTGTCTATAAAAAGGTAGGGAAATAGCTAAAATGTGTTAGACATGTTTACTACAAGATGCTTAAGACATCGACCATACAAAAATAGCCATTAATTGCAACTGGTATTGGTAAGATTGAACTTTTGTGTTCATACTTGGTAAGTCCCGAGAGGTAGTTGCTGGGGCACTTCATCTTGGCCAGAGCCCGTCCAAAGTCAGCGCCAGTGGAGGCGAGCTCTTCCTCTGGGTCGAAGAGTGGATCAGTGCCCCTGACATGTGTACCTACAAGAAGCAATTAAATGTTAGAAGCCAAACTGCAATTGTACAAATGATGTAAAATACTATAAGACATGGGATGCAGCTAACCTCGACGGCAAACAACAACATCGCCCGTTATGGCCCTGCGTAAGTACATGGATAGGCATGTTAAGTACAACAGGGTTGGCATCCACCAAAAATAGAAAATGGGCAGCATCTCTAGTATATCTTCATTGCGGAGGGTACCATGGTAGCAAAGTTTGTTGCTGGTATAATACTTGAACATCACACAGTGTGCAGTACTGAAATAAACAAGGCATGAAAATGCTTAATACATCAACCGTACAAAACATAGCCATTGCAAGTGGTATTGGTAAGATTTAGCTAGTCAGATCATACCTGTTAAGTCCCGGGGGGTAGTCGCCGGGGTACTTCTTCGGGGACAGATCCTGCACCATGTTGGAGGCGGCGGAGGCGAGGTGTTCCTCTGGGTCAACACGCACAGCGGCCATCGCGCCATGGACCGCCATCAGCTCCTCGACATCGACGTGATATGTGGTTGTGCTTGCGCAACGATGCTCTGGAGGTAGGGACGGTGGGGATTTGGAGGCATGAGGATGTTTTGCAGGCACCATTTAAGTAATCAGGCCGGGGCCGTGATAGTGATTGGTGGGTTACCTGACTGGATCCGAGCAGAACGTAGATCTGGTTGAAGCTGTGGTTGCGGTGGCGGCGGTTTGAGCTGCCGGTTGGGGGAGGCGTGGGGGGGGGCAGGAGGGGGGAAGTGGGGGGAGATACTGAGGAAATTTGATGGGTGGGGATGTGGTTGGAGGAATAAATTCTTAAATCGCGCGCCTAATGAAAATTTCGCTGCGAAACATGAAACTTGGGCGGGGGAAACACACAACAGGGACGAAGCGTGTAAAATACTCATGTGCGAGAAAACAGAAAATTGGCAGTTCCCGTCTCCAAAAAATGTACACGTGTAGTCGATTTTTTTGGTCAATGGTACGCCTAGTTTATTAGGAACCATCGCACAGATAACAGACTTATGGATCATTAACGCAAAAAAAATGCACACGGGTACGGCATAGAAACCGTGTGTTTTATGATCTTTTAATGATTAACGCAAAAAAATGCACAATGTCACACATGTTAAATGCTCAAAGGCCTCAAAGGATGCTCTTACCGACACTGTACGTTAATACTACAAACTTAAAGTACTACTGGTAATTTTCTCTAGTACTACAAACTTAAACTACTTCTCACATGCTACCATCGGGGCATGCTGGCCCGATGCCGGCGTTCTCCTTCTCGGCCTTGTAGGTGGCAGCCAACCTTGCTTCGATCTCCGCCAAGCTCTCCTCACCATGGCGTGCAACCTCTTCTTTCTTGCGGCAGTGGTACTCTCTTTTCTTGACTGCTTTCTGCCTTTCCAATCCTCCTATGCGGCTTTGGCCGCCTCTAGATCCATCGCCCATTCGGCCATGACAGCCTCAAAGTCCGCCCACGTAACTGTGTGGCCAGCGGTTGTGATGAACTCGGCGTGGTGAGATGCCATCGCTTCCTTACCATGTGTGCGGTCGCGGGCGGTGAGGAACGCGGTGTGGCCGGATGCCATCGCTTCCTTACCAGTTACGGTGCGCCGCGGTGTCATGAACGATGCTTGGAGAGAGCTCTGGGACAAAGGGGCCGGGCAGCCGTATAGTGCGGTGGGTTTTAAGAGCTCAACGGCAAACGACAAAGGAAATTTGGCATCCCTTACAATTTTGCTCGTTCATTACCGCACACGGTTAATCATGGTCGCTTTAGGAAACAGTGTGCGCTGAGGCTATTGTGTGTTGTGTTATGATTGGCCGGAACCCCAATCACGCGGATCGCACATGTGCACCATAGGATACTCCGTGATCAAACGGCAATCCACATCCCTCACATCACATTCGTACAGCTGTAGCTAGATTGGATTTATATGCGCCAAATGCCTAGAAAATGCACACAATCCCTTAAATATGGTAAATGAGCCCGGAAAAATGCCAAATTTGAACACGGTGATTTGCAGGGTGTATGTTCTTCATAAAAAAACTCCAGGTCAAAGAATAAAGAAAATTTGGATTCCCCGTCAATTTTGGTGATTTCCCTCTCGAAAGCATGGAACTTCCCCGGCGATTGTTTGATTTATGAAGGGCGTGCATGACGACATAAGCCAAACCTTCTCCAATTTTCACCAGGGCATGGTGAGGTCATACCATGGCACCATGCCATGCGTCATGTTTTTCAATCATTTATTTCATTTTTCTATAGTTAAACCCAATAAACAAATATTTGTGGTTGACTATTGACACACATTTCATCAAGATATCTGTCCATTCCTTGTAAAAGGCATGAGAACTTACTAAATGGCACGAGCATCGTTTTCTAGACCGTTCTTGTGCACCCTTTCATGCACCAACTGTTTGAACTTGAATTATGTGCATTAATGCCTAGAAAATGCACATAGTCCCTAAATATGGTAAATGAACACGAAAAAGTGTCAAATTTGAACGTGGTGATTTGCTGGGTGTATGTTCATTGTAAAAAAACTCATGGACAAAGGACAAACAAAATTTGGATCCCCCTTCAATCTTGGTGATTTCCCTCTCGAAACCATGAAACTTCCTTGGTGATGGTTCGATTTATGAAAGGCGTGCATGACGCTATAAGGATAACATTCTCAAATTTTCACCAGGGCATGGTGAGGCCATACCATGGCACCATGCCAGGCGTCATGTTTTTCAAACATTTATTTCATTTTTTATAGTTGTTAACCCGGTAAACGACGTGTTTATTGTTGACTATTGCCACACATTTCCTTGAAATATCTATCCATTCCTTGTAAAAGGCATGAGAATTTAATAAATGGCATGAGGATGGTTTTCCAGACCGTTATTGTGCACCTTTTCATGAACGATTGTTCGAATTTGAATTATGTGCATTAATGCCTAGAGAATGCAAATAATCCCCTAAAGAGGGTAAATGAACACGGAAAAGTGTCAAATTTGAACGTGGTGATTTGGAGGGTGTATGTTCATCATAGAAAAAAACTCATGGACAAAGGTCAAAGGAAATTTGGATCCCCCTTCAATCTTGATGATTTCCCCCTCGAAACCGTGGAACTTCCTCGGTGATGATTCGATTTATGAAAGGCGTGCATGACGACATAATGAAAACATTCTCAATTTTTTACCAGGGCACGGTGAGCCCATACCATGGCACCACGACATGCGTCATGTTTTCCAAGCATGTATTTCATTTTTGTATAATTTTTAACCCAGACAATAGATGCATGTTGGATAGCGATCGATGTGTGGAGTAACAGTAGTAGATCCAGGCAGGAGTCGGTCTACTAACCTTGGATGTGATGCCTAGATCATTGCCTGGATATCGTCATGATTATTTAAAGTTCTATCAATTGCCCAACAGTAATTGTCTTCCCACTGTTTGCTATTTTTCTCAAGAGAAGCCGCTAGTGAAACCTACGGCCCCCGGGTCTCTTCTTATCATTTTTGCCTTTGCGATCTATTTTTCTTTGCTTTTATTTTCCGATCTATTAAACCAAAAATACAAAAATACCTTGCTGCACTTTATTTTATTTGCACTCTATTTATCCTATCTATTACAACTTTATCACGTCTCCACGCCAATTGCAGGCACCGTTACCCGAAAGGGATTGACAACCCCTTTAACACGTCAGGTTGCGGGTTGTTTACGTTGTGTTGCTAGGTTTGCCTACTGGTTCGATAACCTTGGTCTCGTCACTAAGGGAATTACCTACCATTGTTGTGCTGCATCATCCCTTCCTCTTTGGGGAAATACTGATGTAGTTCAAGCAGGCATTAGCTCCCTGCGCGAGCAACTTCTGAGCCGATGCCGGTGGAAACCGGGGCCTCGAGCTCGCAAGGGACCAACGCCGGGGCCGCAAGCACTGCTCCTCCGGGCTGGACGGTGGGGGCCGACTCGGCTGCCCTGAACCTTTCGGTGCAGGACGTGCTAGACAAGTTCTCCGCCCACAACGCCACTCTCTAGAGGGCGAGGGAAGAGATATTGGTGATGCAGACGTCCATTCGGGTACGCTTTTGTCTTGCTTTGTTTTCTTCTTTTACGATCTTCAGTGGGGTCACGCCAGCGCACCCACCGGGTGTAGCCCCCAAGTTCCAAGCCGGCTGCTGACCAGGTGGGTTGGAACTTAACGGCGTGCATCTGATTGTCGAAATGTTGCTCTTGTTGCAGGAATACCACAACAGGCGAGCGGCCGCCTACAACACTCAGAACCGGGTGCTCGCCAACCAGACTACCAAGTTGAACCAGAGTCGAGGTATGTAGGCAGGCTTTTAGTGGGGGCGTGTAAGCGCACCCACTGGGTGTAGCCCCCGAGATTCGGGCCGACTGTTGAGTAGTCAGGCAGAATCTTCTCTGAAAGCTTCTTGTTTTCGCTGATGTAGATGTTGATGATTCTTGCTTGCTTTTGCAGAGGTCGCCGCCCGGCTGAGGACCCGCATGCATGAGCTCGAGAGCCAACTCCAGGCTAAGGAGCGGGAATGCAGCCAGGCAGCCATGGCGCGCGACCGGCTCGAGACGGAGCTGGCGGACCAAGCAACCCGGCACATGGAGCAGGTCTGGCTTCTGAAGGCCGAGGAGGAGCAGCTCAAGGCCAAGTTCGAGTTCCAGCACTCGAGCTGGCCCGACAGGGAGAAGCACCTATCGAATGGCTACTCAGTGATTGACGACATGCTCGAAGGTATGTCTTCTTTCTTCACCGTTTGGTTAGTTGTCGACTATCATTGGAAGCCGGCTTCTAACTTTTTTTGTCTTCTTCGAATAGAGTACCTTCCGGGCTACTTTTTGCTGTCACCCAGGTGATTGAAGAACGACGCGAACAGCGGACGAGCGAGGGCGCAGAGATTGAACATAACCGGCCCAGGAACTTGGGCGAGCAGCTGATGGCCGTCAAGATGTGTCTTGAGCCAACGTGTCGTCTGCTTCGCTGGCTTCAACGCGTTGGGTCTATGGTCTTGGAGGGGCTCTGGTAGGGTGCAACAATCCCTCGGACTCCCAGCCGGACGACCGACTGGCTGGAGGTGGTGTTGGAGCGGCTCGAGGCTTGGAAAGGCTCTATGGCATGGGCCGGCGCTACGAAGGCATTGGAATTCATCAAGGCATGGTAGCCAGGCATGCGTCTGGTGCATCTAGCCACTAAGGGAGTCCTGGACTAAGGGGTCCTTGGACAGCCGGACTATATGCATGGGCTGGACTGTTGGGCTATGAAGATACAAGATAGAAGACTTCTTCCCGGGTCCGGATGGGAGTCTCCTTTGCGTGGAAGGCAAGCTTGGCGATTCGGATATGTAGATTCCTTTTCTCTGTAACCGACTTTGTGTAACCCTATCCCCCTCCGGTGTCTATATAAACTGGAGGATTTAGTCCGTAGAGAGGACAACAATCATAATCTCATAGGCTAGACTTCTAGGGTTTAGCCATTACGATCTCATGGTAGATCAACTCTTGTAATACTCATATTCATCAAGATCAATCAAGTAGGAAGTAGGGTATTACCTCCATAGAGAGGGCCGAACCTAGGTAAACATTGTGTCCCCCGCCTCCTATTACCATTAGCTTTAGACGCACAGTTCAAGACCCCCTACCTGAGATCCGCCGGTTTTGACATCGACATTGGTGCTTTCGTTGAGAGTTCCGATGCGTCGTCACCAGAAGGCTTGATGGCTCCATTAATCATCTACAACTACACAGTCCAGGGGGAGATC
>NC_041387.1:480364571-480382404 GCF_002162155.2 Triticum dicoccoides | reverse complement strand
CGCTACAGGCCAACTCGCATGGCCATCTAGAGCAGATCGATAGCTACACCCCTGGCCATTAGGTCAGATTTGGAAGCCTGAATTTTGTGGCCGATATCCATAGAGACTTGATCTTCGACGGATTTGAGCCCATGACGGTTGTCCCCTGCCACCATGATGAACATGACCTAAATCTCTCATCTGGCCGCGCTCCAGAGATAGCGCCCGTAACTGCTATTGCCCTAGAGCCGGAGCAGACCGCGTCGTCCGAAGACGGGAGGCTCAACCCGCCACGGAAACTGCTGACTCAGCGGCGCTCGAGCCGCACACAGACCCAACATCAAGCTGGGCTTGTGTCGCTGGAACCCCGAACTCGTGTACGGCCATAGGTTTCGGACCACGTGCATCCGCGCCCATCGAACCTGATTGGGCACCCATCTTGGAATTCAGCTCCGCGGAAATCTTCCAGCACTCGCCCCTTCGCGATGTGTTAAACTCATTGAAATCCCTCTCCTTGTCAGGGGTCTCTCGGCCGAGCTATGTCCAGCTCGAATGGGAAGGGATGACGAAGAACTTCATTTCCTACCCACCGCCCACTTACTGTCGAGGACTTAACCTACACGCTCGATTACGGCTCCGAGGACATCGACGATATGGACGACGATGCTGGAGAGGAGCAGACACAAAAACCACCACCCATAGGGCGATGAACAGTTACATCCTCACACGATATATACATGGTGGACACACCTAAAGAGAAGGAGGCCGACGGCGACAATGGTATGCATATCGATGAACCTCCCAAGCGTTGGCGTCAGAAGCGCCGGCGTTGATCCGGCAAAAGGAAAAACAGCAACACGGATGACGATGATAATCCGGACCAAGCCGAGGACCCAGCAGACCCAGTGTTGGAGCAGAACATGCGAGAGGACGGCGAACACAGTCCGGAGATGTTGTCTGACCATAGTGATACCGAAGATAGCAACTATCAACTTGTCTCCAAAGAGGAGATCAGTCTGGGCGACAATGAATTCGTCGTCCCAGAAGAACCATTAGAACAAGAACGCATCCATCAAAGGCTTATCGCCACTGAAAAAGCAGAAGCAGCGGCTTAAAGCCGCGCATGATACGCGCAATGACAGATGGAACGAAGTGCTAGACGCTGAGGAGAAATTCGGTGGTAATCGCCAAACAAAGAGCTATCCTAAGCATAAGCTGCTACCCGAATTCGACGACGAGGCTATTGCGCCTATTGAGGGAATCCTGGATTAGGGGGTATCCGGACGACCGGACTATATACTTCGTACGGACTATTGGAACGGGAAGAGACAAGACTCAAGACTCCGTCTTGTGTCCGGATGGGACTCTCTTTTGCGTGGAATACAAGCTTGGCGATCCGGATATTATGTTTCCTTCCTTGTAACCGACTCCATGTAAACCCTAGCCCTCTCCGTTGTCTATATAAACCGGAGAGGTTGGTCCTTAGAAGGCCGATCACAATTACAATCTTGTAGTAGATCTACTCTTGTACTACTCATATCATCAATATTAGTCAAGCAGGAAGTAGGGTTTTACATCCATCGAGAGGGCACAAACCTAGGTAAACATTGTGTCCCTTGCTTCCTGTTACCATCAGCCTAAGACGCACAGATCGGGACCCCCTACCCGAGATCCGCCAGTTTTGACACCGACATTGGTGCTTTCATTGAGAGTTCCTCTGTGTCGCCACTTCGAGGCTTGATGGCGCCTTCAATTATCAACAACACGGTCCAGGGCAAGACTTTTCTCCCCGGACAGATCTTCGTGTTCGGTGGCTTCGCACTACGGGCCAATTCGCTTGGCCATCTGGAGCAGATCGACAACTACGCCCCTGGGCACCAGGTCAAGTTCAGAAACCTGAACTACACGGCTGATATCCACGGACACTTGATCTTCGACGGAATCTGGTATGTGCCAGGAGCGCCGGATAGTCATGATGCGCACAGCCTAGACCTGCTGTCGGACAGTGCTCGGGATATCACCCCTGAAGTAGCCCCGGTCCTAAATCCGGAGCAGACTGCATGGCCCAAGGACGGGTGGATGGACCCCGCCCCGCAGGCCGCACACTCATCGGCGGTAGAACCAAACCCAAGCCTCACCTCTAGGGACGCCTGTGATTCCGGACCCCCAGACTCGTATCCGGTTGTAGGTTCTAGTCCGCGCGCTCCCGAGCCCGCCGAGCCTGGTTGGGCTCCGGTAATGGAGTTTACTGCTGCGGATATCTTCAAGCACTCGCCCTTTGGCGACATGCTGAATTCATTAAAGTCTCTCTCTTTGTCAGGAGGCTCTCGACCGAACTATGTCCGGCCCGAGTGGGAAGCTAGCGACGAAGGAATTCGTTGCCCACCCACCACCCACTTCATAGCCACGGTCGATGATTTGACCGACGTGCTGGACTTCGACTTTGAAGACATCGACGGTTTGGACGATGATGTAGGAGAAAAACAGGAACCACCACCCACGGGGCGGTGGACAGCCACCTCTTCATATGACATATATATGGTGGACACTCTAAAAGAAACCAATGGCGATGAGGCAATGTAGGATAACCCCTCCAAGAAGAAAGCAAAGCATGGGCGTCGCCAGCGCCGCTTCAAGCCCCGCCACAGCAATACCGACACCGGAGACGAAAACAATTCGGACGGTGCAGAAGATGAATACAACCCCGATCAGCCCGCCTTCGAGTAGGCCGAGCAGGAAGATGGGCAGGACAGCCCAGATGAACAGGCGACGGACGGGTATCCGTAGGTGGACAACTACATGCCCCCCTCCGAAGATGAGATTAGCCTCGACGACGACGAGTTCGGCGTGCGTGAGGATCCCATGGAGCAGGAGCGCTTCAAGCACTGGCTTATTGCCACTGCGAGGAGACTGAAGAAGAAGCAGCAGCAGCTTCAAGCTGATCAAGACCTGCTCACAGACAGATGGACAGAAGTCCTGGCAGCCGAGGAATATGGACTCGAGCGCCACACAGCTGACTGTCCACCTCGTGGCCGGGAGAAAACGACATATTAGCCCGAATACCAGCCCGCACCCCCGCGCCAGTTTACTACGGCCCGGGGCAATACTTAGGACCTACAGGACAGATTGGAAAACAACGCAGGACAACCAAGATCAATCTACGGATCAAGGGGGCGCGCTACAGCACATGACGATGACCGTCATACCAGATACACTAACAGTAAATCCGGCCGGGCCGAACACAATCAACCAGACTTAGTCGGACTACGTCGACATAGCCCGGCACAGAGCCACCGCACACCCCCTCTGCTTCACTGATGAAGTGATGGATCATGAATTCCCAGAAGGGTTCAAACCCGTCAACATCGAATCATACGATGGCACAATAGACCCCGCAGTATGGATTGAAGACTTCCTTCTCCACATTCAAGTGCCCGCGGAGACGATCTACACGCCATCAAGTATCTTCCCCTTAAGCTCAAAGGACCCGCCCGACACTGGCTAAACAGCCTGCCCACAAATTCCATTGGCAGTTGGGAAAACCTGGAAGACGCATTCCTCAACAACTTCCAAGGCACATATGTGCGACCACTGGATGCCGATGACTTCAGCTGAATTACTCAACAGCCAGGAGAATCAGCCAAGAAATTCTGGACTCGGTTCCTAACTAAAAAGAACCAAATAGTTGACTGTCTAGAGGTCGAAGCCCTGGCGGCCTTTAAGCATAATATCCGCGACGAGTGGCTCGCCCGACACCTCAGCCAGGAGAAACCCAAGTCCATGGCAGCTCTCACGACACTAATGACTCGCTTTTGCATGGGCAAGGACAGCTGGTTTGCTCGCAGCAGCACTACACCACATTCTGGCACTTCAGACGTCCGTGACAATAATGGCAAGCCACGGCGCAACAGACACAAGCGACGGAACAATAGCGAGAACACCGAAGACACGGCCGTCAACGCCGGATTCAGCAGATCCAAATCCGGTCAGCGGAAGAAACCGTTCAAACAAAACAATCAGGGACCGTCCAGTCTGGACCGCATACTGGAACGCCCGTGCCAAATTCATGGAACCCCAGACAAGCCAGCCAACCACACTAATAGAGACTGTTGGGTGTTCAAACAGGCTGGTAAAATAAACGCTGAAAACAAGGACAAGGGGCTGCGCAGCAACGATGACGAAGAGCCCCGGCGTTCGAACACGGGGGGACAAAAGAAATCCCCCCCAGGTGAAAACGGTCAACATAATCTACGCTACCCACATCCCTAAAAGGGAACGAAAGCGAGCACTATGGGACGTCTATGCAATAGAGCCAGCCGCCCCAAAATTCAACCCATGGTCAGCCTGTCCGATCACCTTTGATTGTAGGGATCACCCTACCAGCATCCATCACGGCGGTTCGGTCGCATTGTTTCTAGACCCAATCATAGACGGATTTCACCTCACACGAGTCCTTATGGACGGAGGCAGCATCCTGAACCTTCTTTATCAAGACACAATGCGCAAAATGGGCATCGACCCTTCAAGGATCAAGCCCACCAAAACCACCTTTAAAGGTGTAATTCCTGGAGTAGAGGCCCGTTATACGGGCTCTATAACATTGGAAGTGGTCTTTGATATCGTCCCTTTTCGTAGTGGTTACCACACACTGCTCGGACAAACCGCATTCGCTAGATTCAATGCGGTACCACACTATACATACCTCAAGGTCAAGATGCCAGGACCGCGCGAGGTCATAACAGTCAACGGAAATATGGACCGCTCTCTCCATACAGAAGAGCATACTGCAGCCCTCGCAGTGGAAGTACAATGCGGCCTCCTCCGACAAACCACCAATCCGGCGATGACAACCTCGAGCATCGTCAAGCAAGTCCGGAGCACCCCACAACAGGATCACCAGGCACGCCAAGAGCACGACTAGCAGTCCGGCCTCCGCTCAAGCCCCATCAAAGCAGCATTCGTGCCACGCGTACAAAATTATGCACTCAAAATACCATGGGCACAGGCGGAGGCTCAGCACTGACTCAGTCAACAGTGCGGTATCACCGCAACATACCTTCGTAACCCTCCCTTTTTATCTTGCAGGACATTGCTTTAGAGCAGCCTCTTCAGAAGAGCCAGATTGTCGGACTTACATAGGAGAGAAAACCAAGGAGGCAACAGGCTTTGTGCACAAAAGGAAATACCCAGGTGGAATCTGTTCACGATCGTTATACCTGTTTTATATACCTACATGCAGCCTGCCCTTGGATGGGACATGTTAAATAGTCCTATTTACTTCTGCTTAAATGTACCCATTGTAAACATACGCTTAAACATATTATTCATCAATGGGAGATCATATATAGCGTCAGCTTATTATTCCTATCTGCACATTTTTTCTATAAATGTTTATTTACTATTGCATCCGTACACTTTGGTACGTTTATTTTGCCAGGGGCTTCTTATGGCACCCCGCAATACGGCAAGCAAAGTCCGAACACTTTCAACAGTGCGGCACCCCGAACTTATACCACTATATGCATCAGCTCCGAATCATGTCTTGGGTCCATAGATGGGTTAGCCCGGCTCCCTTGTTTTGCTACCTTACGTTCCGTTATATCGGATAAGGTAGCGCAGGGAGAACTACTGCGATTGTGTCCCGGTTCTTCCGAACGAGCACCTCAGTAGAGAAAGCTGAAAACTGACCGACATGATGTGGCGAGAGCTGGTCGCTGTTCGAGAGGTCTTAAAATCCTTAAAGTTTTTTTCCGCTTTAGGCGAGGAATCGGCCTCGTCCGATTTAGGCGTATATAGCGCCCCAGTTCGGCCTTCCAAACTCTAGGGGCTTCGCCGAAATTTAAAATTGTAGACTTCTATGGCTAAGTGAAGGTTATAAAGTTGCATAGTCCGATTGCCTTGTTCGCTGCGCTAGACACCTCCTTTAGGGACCAAACATTTGGATAAAGAGTGTCTGGGTTTTCCACGAACACCCCCGTACTGTTGGATTTCGGGTTCCGGCAGACCCTCTAGGTTCGAACACTGGGGTGCACAAAGAGATCTCGCCCTCTACCTACCTGCACCTCGCCGCCTCGCTAGGATCTAAGCTATGAAAGGAACCACACAAGAGACACAAGGTTTATACTAGTTCGGGCCACCATTGTGGTGTAATACCCTACTCTAGTTTGTGGTGTGGTGGATTGCCTCTTGGGATGATAATGAACAATAAAAGGAAGGACAGCCTCGCGAGGGTCTGTTCTTGGCAGGTGCGATGAACTGCTAGGGGGAGTTCAGTCTCTCTTCCTACTGGTTTTCCGATTATGATCATGATCATCTACCTTTTGGGTGGCTAGTCCTATTTATAGGCAAAGGCCCTGGGCCTCTTCCCAAATATTGAGCGGGAAGGGCGTCAATAATTGGCCATTTTGAAGGGGAACATCTAGTACACTTATCCTGACTAAAGTTGGTCCTCGCCTGTCAAAGGCTCTGGTGGTGACGTCGGCTTGGGCTCCACAATGACTTCCTTCCTGCCGTTGCGACGGTCTTGGTCTTGTTGCATCGAAACGGATGCATTTGCTTGATGCTCTCGCCTGCGCTTGCTCCCTTTGCACCAAAGTGGAAAGGAGGACACTGCGCGGGTTGGCGCCCACCTGGCGCCCTTTGTCGTCATGGCTTGCATCATGGGCACCTCGTGAGGTACCCCGCCTTGATCTCTCCGCCTCCTCGCAAGCCAGCCTGATGAGGCCGTGCCTGAGGAAGCTTCATGTTGTCCACCCTGCGAGGCTTGGCCCCTCACGAGGGTCTTGAGCTCGTGCTGATGAAGATGGGCCGTCCTGGGCCGCCCCTTGGGCCACGCCGCAGGTCGCAGGCAGGCATGTCTGGGGACCCCCGTTCCCAGAACACCGACAGTAGCCCCCGAGCCCAAGGCGCGCCCGAACTTGGCTGAGCAGAGAAGCGAGGGGGAAAGTGTGAAGCCCCGCGGGCCCTAATAGCCTGTGGCCTCGGGTGCCGTGTGGCAGTTGATTTGACGTGGGCGGCTCTGCTTCCCCACGACGCCTCGGTGACTGCACGAATTGACAAGTCCCTGCATGCAAAGCGGGTCATGATTACCTGCGATCGTGGAGGCCGGCGGTTGGCCTCCTCTGGCTATAAGTACGGAACGGCGCGTGCCCTTCCAGTCCATCTCTTCTTGCTTCTTCTTCTTCTCCATCCTTGCTCCACCTTGCCGCAATGGCTCCGATCCGCCGGTTCTCCACGGAAGAGAAGAGAAAGGCTCCCCAAGAGGGTCCCCACCCGCTTCCGCCAAAGAAATGGCTAGCCCTATGCTGTCGAGGTGAGGGCGCCCGGCAGGAGGTGTCGAGGCCTTGGTGCGAGCGGCCGCTGCCAGGGTTCCCGCTGCCCTTGTACGCCCACCTTGAGGGCCCTGCAGGAGTTGATGTCGAGCGCCATGGACGACGCCGCCGTCGACGCCGGCGGGTCACGACGGTGCGTGTTGTCCCTCCTGGAGTTCATGCCGAGGGCTCCTCCCGAGAGTTTGTGCTCCACGCCACCATGCCTCCTCAGTCTTGGATTCGCCTTCCTCCTTCCTTCGCCTTCATGATGCCATAGGGGGGATACTTGGAGCTCTGGTTGCAGCACGCCGACTGCAACACCCTCGCGACCGAAGCGGAGGTCGCGGTCATCGCCCCGGGCAAAGTCTTCATTACTCGAGGTTGGGGCGAGATCGCCCAGGTCTGTAGGACGATGAGCGCCCTCGCGATCCACCTGGAGTATGACGGCGCTTCCATGATGCTCTTCAAGGTCTTCGACGCGGACGGACGCCGGCTGGAGTGCTGCCCTGAGAGAGGTGGTCGGGGCCCTGCCGCGGCGAGGACCAGGCTCGCCGTCCGCTCCCTCAGCGGCTCCTCAGGCGGTGGGGTCGCCGGAGGATCCAACGACTCCACCGAGCTCTTCGCGACTTTGGAGACAAGTGACAACAGCTACGAGCCCACGAGCCTGCGCTGCTATCGGAGCAGGACGGGCTCGTTAGGCCATCGCCGCCTCTGATCTGGTTGAGTTTGGCGCCGGTGCCTGACGCCCCACTGTTGATGACGGTGTCTCTTGAGGAGGCATGTGTAGTTAGCGTCCTCTAGGACCTGTTCCCTCTGTTCTCTGCGAGGAATCGGAAAGCGCGCCCTATGGGGGCTTGTAAGATGCATGTGGTTCTATTTGTTAATATAGTCCTTTCCATGAAGTAGTGTGAGATGCTTATTCTGTCTTAGCTTAGTTCTTCCTTTCGAACCTTACGAGGGCTCGGTGCTCTGCGCCGACAGGTCTCGGTCCCAAGGCAGGCTTCAGCCGTCGCTGGTATGCCAGGTCGCGATGTCGTGGTCAAGGCCAGGAGGTGAGCGGCCCGGGGTCCAGTAAGAGCCCATGAGTCGCGATGCTCAGGAGGTCCCCTTTAGCGCTCAAGCAACCATCATTCGGTGAGAAAGGAGCGCGACGTTGCTAACACGGGATTGCATTGGATGCGGGGACGGTGCTGCGATAGCTAGTGTTTCCGGAGGGTGACTTATCTCGAGAGTCAGGAACCACTTCCTGGTGCGGCGCTAGGTCCGCGCATCGGCCGGCGAGGGGTTGCCTGG
The DNA here is from genome assembly GCF_002162155.2 of Triticum dicoccoides. Classification (NCBI taxonomy): domain Eukaryota; kingdom Viridiplantae; phylum Streptophyta; class Magnoliopsida; order Poales; family Poaceae; genus Triticum; species Triticum dicoccoides. The sequence goes on along the minus strand of NC_041387.1, from coordinate 480,373,822 downwards.
CGAGGTCCCCGCGTGCCTCTTCCCTCTCGCCTTTGCTCCCCTTTCTGCTCTACGTCCTCGGGTCCCGGCCCTCGAGCGGGTCTCAGCCGTCGCTGGTATGCCAGGTCGCGATGCCGTGGACAAGGCCAGAGGGTGAGGGCTGGAGAGCCAGTAGGAGCCCATGAGTTGCGATGCTCATGTGCCCCCCCTTTAACGTGCAAGCGGTTCGCGCGGACGACAGTGAAGAAGACGCCGTGAGGGCCTCCCCTGGTGCTTCTCCTTGAAGGGATCCTGCAGGCCCACCACAAGAAGAACAAGAATCCGCTATGACAAGCGGCGGTCAGCCATTGGTTGCTTTTGAGAGGTGACGAGGCACTGAAGGCCTGACGAGGTGGCGCTGTGCGGGGCTGCCGCGGCCAGATCTCGGCCATTCAGTTTTTTCGGTGTTGCAGGGATGGACCCATGCGCAAGCGTCATGCCGTTGGGGTGCAGCTCCATCGGTTGGTGTCAGTTGAGCGGGCAACTAGGTCAAGCACGTTAATCACGAAGAAGTGAGTTCATTTAGATAGATGCAGGGAACGCAGACATCGCTGGGTCAGGCCCGAGCGGCTTAGGGATGATGCAGCCCGAGGGGCGCCCCCAACAAAGTAAGCTAGGAACATAAAGTAAAAAGGGATACGTGCCGCAGGGACGGACCCACGCGGCCTGGGAATAATGCAGCCCTGGGGGGCGCTCCCAGCTGGAAACGAAACTTGAAGGATTCCACCTGATAGCGTTGAAGACGAAGGGGTGTTGAAGTAGCGGACGTCGTGGGCTGCGGAAGCCGATCTTCATGAGCCCCCAAGCCTAGGAGCCTCAGGAGGTTCGGAGGCGCTGGTGGCTCCTCATGGACCATCTCCATCTCCGCCAGGACCGCGGAACGCCTGGCCTCCTGAGTCTCCAGGATGCTCCCCATGAGGCGCTGGTACGGGGCGGCCGCGTTCGGCAAGCCGTAGGGCATGCGAACGTAGCTATGGGGTGGGCCTTCGCAGCGCCCCGCGCGTGAGGGCCAGAAGCGCTCCTGAGAGGCGGCTCGGTTGAGCCCTGGGATGTCGATGCAGACGCGCAGCCCGCCATCCTCGCTTGGATGGGGAGCTACAGCGGGTAAGCGGCGGCTGCCACTCATGACTCTTGACTCCTGCAACTCCTGTGTGATCTGACTGACGAACTCCTGAGGGTTTGGCCCTCCTTGCCTTGCTCCTTCTCTAGGGAAACATTCTTTGAAACACGCCTCCAAGTGGTGCCCAAGTGTCTCCCTCGTGACCTTAGCAAGGTCGGTGGCCCTCCAAGAGGGAGCCCCCGAGCCTTGCTTGAGGAGGGCGCCGGGCGCGCCTTCCTATGCGACAGAAGGAGGTGCCCCCTGAGCAGGCGCAGACCCTGAGGGGCCTGCCTCCTGAGGGGTCGGTCCTGGCGATGTCTTCTTCTTCTTGGGAGCGATCTCAGGGAACCACCCGCTCCCGCGATCTGGGTCTTCAAGTGATGCGACCTGAAAAGCTCGCTCTAGGGAACACACTGCGTCTCTTTCTTCACAAGGCACCGTGATGACCCCGCCGCTTCCTGGCATCTTGAGGACATTGTAGACGTGATGAGTCACGGCCATGAACTTGGCGAGAGCTAGGTACCCGAGGATGGTGTTGTATGGCAGGCGAATGCGGGCGACGTCGAAGTCGATGAGCTCGGTGCGATAGTTGTTGTGCACCCCGAAGGTGACAGGGAGGCGGACCTGCCCAATCGGAACCGTGGAGCCATCAGTGACTCTGGAGAAAGGCTTGGTTGGCTGAAGCTGACTGTAAGGAACTTGGAGATTGTTGAATGTCTCTACGGACAGGACATTGAGCCCTGCCCCGCCTTCGATGACGGTCCTGGTGACTTGCACGTTGCTGATGATTGGGGAGCAAAGCATCGGGAGGACTCCAGCTGTGGCTGCGCACTTGAGCTGATCCGCTGAGCTGAACGTGATGGCGCACGCTGACCACTTGAGAGGGCGCGTGGCTTCGAGCTTGGGGAGGACTGCATTCACTTCGCGGGCGAACTGCTTGAAGATGCGTTGAGAGGCTGGGGCTTTAAGCTCCGCCCAGGATGCAAGCGATCGTGTGCGGCTCCTGGAAGCCCCCAGCCCCCTCGTCCTGATGATGGTCCTCGTTTCTCCTTGGCTGCGGCAGCAGAGGAGGGAGGCCCGCGTTTCCTTGCGGACGATCCTCGTGAGGATGATCCCTCTAGTCTCCATCGTGAGGCTGATCCTGCCAACGATCCTCGCGAGGTCGGTCACGCCACCCTTGGCGAGGGCCGCGGTCTTCCCAGCATCCTACGTTCCTTCCTCCACCTCGGCCGTAGCCTCGATCGTTGCGGTCGGGGCGTCGGCCGATCGTTCCTTCTCGCACGGCTCGGAGCTCTTGACATTCGTTGGTGTAGTGGGTGTGGAGGTCGTGGTATACACAGTACCGGTTGCCCTTGAAAGACTCGGGCTGATCTCTGCCTTGCTTGGTGTCTGGTTCTGCCGCGAGAATGGCAGCCCCCTTGCGCTTCACGTCCTTGGCCTTGGATTTCTTCTCTTCTGGGTCTGCGGCTGGCAGCTCGAGGAGGGAAAGGCGCCCTTCCTCAGCCCTGGCACACTTGGTCGCCAAGTTGAACAGCTCCAAGGAAGTGCACAGATCTTCATGCATCGCCAGCTCCTCCTTCATCTTGACGTCACGCACACCATCGGAAAAGGCTGAGATGATGGGCTCCTCGGTCACCTTGGGAATCTTGAGGCGTGCATTGTTGAAGTGCTGGATGTACTTCTACAGGGTCTCCCCTGGTTGCTGCTTGATGCGGCGCATGTCTCTCATGGCAGGCGGCCGGTTGCGAGTACCTTGGAAGTTGGCAATGAAGCAGGTGTGCATCTCGTGCGAGGAGGAGATCGTGCCAGGAGCCAGGTTCAGGAGCCAGGTGCGGGCCCCATCCTTGAGTGCCATGGGAAACCAGTTCACCATGACCTTCTCGTCCCCGTTGGTGGCTTCGATGCCCATCTCGTAGAGCTGGAGGAACTCCGCAGGGTCGGACGTGCCGTCATAGCGAGGAGGCAGGTCTGGCTTGAACTTGCCGGGCCATGTGATGCTACGCAGCTCGGCGGTGAAGGCGCGGCAGCCTGCTGTGGCCACGGGAGGCCTTTGGTGACAAAGAGCTTGGTTTGCGGGTCCCCATGCGCTACAGCTGGGAGCAGCGCACGGTCTTGGCGTGCTGGAACAGGAGCGTGGTCGTGACGGGCCGGAGCAGGGAGCACTCGGGCAACTTCTTGGGGGCGAGGGACCTCTTGGCAACTCTGCTCTCGCTGCGCTGGCGCCAGGTGGAGTGGGTTCCGCCCAGGGGCCACGCGCCTTGGGGCCAGGGCGCCTTCTTGAGGGGGAGGCGGCTGAGGCGCCCCCGGAGCTTCATTGTCGCGCAGGGCGGGGTGCAGTGCAGCGAGATGGACAGTGCGGGGGAGCCCCCTGCGGCGCGGACGAGCTCGGTGACGCGGTCGAGCCACTCTTCGTAGACGTTGTCGACTGGGCGGTAGCGCAGGAGCTCGTTTGCCGCGATGAGCGCAGCTGGAGCCTCCATGGGCGCGTGGAGTGCGCGGGACGAAGAACCAGCTGGGGTGAGTGAGGGAGTAGCAGTGTGGCCGTCTCGCCTCACGGACGGATGCTGGGATGATGCTTGCTGCTCGTTCCCCGCCGGGCCGGTGGCGGCGTTGATGGCAGGCGACGGGGAACGGCAGGGGCGGCCGCCGATGGGGGCCCTCAGGGCGAGGCAGGAAGCGAGAGAGGCTCGGCGCTCGGCGCGGGCCCGACGAGCGTCTGACATGGATGCGATGGTCGGTGAAGAACAAGGCGGCGGAAGACGAATTCCGGCGCACCCCTACCTGGCGCGCCAAATGTTGGATTTTGGGTTCCGGTAGACCCTCTAGGTTCGAACACTGGGGTGCACGCGGAGATCTCGCCCTCTACCTACCTGCACCTCGCCGCCTCGCTAGGTTCTAAACTATGAAAGGAACAACACAAGAGACACAGGGTTTATACTAGTTAGGGCCACCATTGTGGTGTAATACCCTACTCTAGTTTGTGCTGTGGTGGATTGCCTCTTGGGCTGATGATGAACAATACAAGGAAGGACAGCCTCGCGAGGGTCTGTTCTTGGCAGGAGCGATGAACTACTAGGGGGAGTTCAGTTGCTCTTCCTACTGGTTTTCCGATTATGATCATGATCATCTACCTTGAGGGTGGCTAGTCGTATTTATAGGCAAAGGCCCTGCGCCTCTACCCAAATATTGAGCGGGAAGGGCGCCAAAAATTGGCCATTTTGAAGGGGAACATCTAGTACACTTATCCTGACTAAAGTTGGTCCTCGCCTGTCAAAGGCTCTAGTGGTGACGCCGGCTTGGGCTCCACAATGACTTCCTTCCTGCCGTTGCGACGGTCTTGGTCTTGTTGCACCGAAAGGATGCCTTTGCTTGATGCTCTCTCCTGCGCTTGCTCCCTTTGCACCAAAGAGGAAAGGAGGACACTGCGAGGGCTGGCGCCCGCCTGGCGCCCTTGGTCATCATGGCTTGCGTCATGGGCACCTCGTGAGGTATCCCGCCTTGATCTCTCTGCCTCCTCGCGAGCCAGCCTGACGAGGCCATGCCTGAGGAAGCTTCCTGTCGTCCACCCTGCGAGGCTTGGCCCCTCACGAGGGTCTTGAGCTCGTGCTGATGAAGATGGGCCGTGCTGGGCCGCCCCTTGAGCCACGCCGCAGGCCGTAGGCAGGCAAGTCTAGGGACCCCCTTTCCCAGAACGCCGACAAGTACTAGTTACGTGGGGGCGGAAGCCGACGACTGGCCTACTTTCAGAATTTTATAAACAACCGCACAGAAGGTAATATTTTAAATCAAAAAGCGCTACATAGTGCAAGTAACTTCGTCCTTATATTACAAACAGGACAGAAGTGAATTCATTCTAAAATTGTGTCCTTGGTACATTCATTGGCCACGAGATGAGCGCCCTTCATAACTCCTTCATAATATCTCTCGGGACAGCGATGCGCCTTGCCCTCCGCCGGCCCGTCCTTCACCAGCTTCTCCGCATCCAGCTTGCCCCAATGTAGCTTCGCACGGGCAAAGGCCCGGCGGGCACCCTCAATGCAAACGGATCGTTAGGTCACTTCAAGCCGCGGACAGGCATTCACCATCCGCTTGATCAGGCCAAAGTAGCTAGTGGGCAGGGGCTCACCGGGCCACTTCCGGACTATGAAATCCATCATAGCCACTTCGGCTGCCCTGTGGAGTTCAACCAAGTGCTTCAGTTGGTCACTCAGAGGAGTTGCATGTTCGGCCCCAGCATACTGGGACCAGAATAGCTTCTCCGTCGCGCTCCCCTCCTCGGCACAGTAGAACTCCGCGGCATCTGATACGCTCCGTGGCAGATCTGCGAATGCCCTTGGAGAGCTCTGAATTCGGGTAAGTAAAAGAAACGCCTCCTCCACATGGTTGCTTTGCATAAAGAATTTCTTACCCGCCGCTATCTTTTTGGCCTCCTGGATTTCCTGTTGTGCCTTCTCGGCTTTGGCCTTGGTGTCTTTTATACTAGCAAGGGCCTTCGCAAGCTTGGCCTCTTTCACCTTAAGCTAATGCTCCACGGACTCGAACTTCTTGCCGAGCTCCTGGAGCTCTTGCTGTACCTCGCCCACTCTAGCATCTTGCTTTTTGTGCTTCTTGCATTCCAAGACCGCCTTGTCTTCGGCCTCGGACAGAGCTTTCTTCAAAGACGCCACTTCGATGGTGGCCCCTGTTACAAAATCACGACGCTTCGTCGTTAGAATAACCAATTTTATGTATCCTTCATTATATGAGAGTGGGGAATCACTCACCTTTGTTCTCTTCGAGTTGCCTCATTGTGAGGTCGAGCTCTCCATGCGCCTACTCCAGGTCCCGTTTTAGTCCGGCAATCTCGGCTGTGCAGACAGCAGCAGCAAGTAGCACAACCTGCTTATTCACATTCACACTTATTATTAGACTTCTGCGAATTATAATTGACCCTCCATTTGGTTTTTCTTTCCGAACACCAAACAGAGTATCAGGGGCTACTACCTATCGGGTGGTAATTTCACACATTTTTATTACTTACCTCAAAGCCTGTCAGGAGGCTGGTGCAAGCATCGGTTAGTCCGCTCTTGGCGGAAAAAACCTTCTGAATCAGCGCACTCATAAGAGTACGATGCTCTTCATCCATGGAAGCTCCGCAAAGCGCTTCCAGCAGGACAACCCGACGCCTCGGGCGTAGCAGAAGTCCTCGGCATAGACGACTCACCCTCCCTAACGAGGGGCTGCCCGCCTGAGTCCGGAACCACTGGAGGTTCTGGAACAGTATTCGGCTGAGAGCCCGGCTTACTGCGGCTCTCATCAACACGATCCACGGGGATCTTGAACCCCGCGTGTCCGATGTCTGGAATTCCGCCTTGAGGAGCCTCCAGAGTCACCTCCCCCCACTCTGGGAGCCTTTGGGACAACACCTCCGTGTCATCCGCAGGCTAAGGAGTAGTTGCCGTCGGAAGCGAGTTCATCGCTGAATCGCTCAAGGACCCATCCGACGACGACACCTCGCGATGGACCCTGGCCGGACTATATACAACTTCGGCGTTATAACAATACTATGAAGCAAAATCATAATAGAGTGCGGATACTTACGATCGTGCTGGGGGCTTCCCCCTGGGCAGCCACCCCTCCTCGCTATCGGTGGCGGTGGTGGAGTAGTCCGGAAGGGACGCCTTTCCCTTCTTGGACGTCCCAGCCTCCCCCTCCGGGGCAGCTTTCCTCTTTTTCTCCCCCCAGTGCGGGGAGGCAAAGTTTCTTCTTGTTTCCCCCCGCCTCCGCGGGAGGAATCTGCCTCGTCGTCGTCAGACGACAAGGGTATCACGGCCTTGGGCCGGGAGCCTGTCCTGGCCCCCTGTCCCGCCTCCTCAGGCCCCCCATCCTCTTCGGATGGGGCGGCCTCTTCCTCTTCTTCCTCCCCTTCGAGGGAGGAGTGTGCCTCGTCGTCTTCGAATGAGGCCTCCGGTACAACTCTACGCCGGAGAGCCTTCCTGGTCCCCGGGGCCTTCTTTTCGGCCTTCTTCTCCGGTGCCTTGTAGGGCGCCGGAACTAGCATCTTCGCCAGAAGAGCATCGGCCAGACCTTCGGGCAGCGGAGCTGGACAGTCAATCCGCTCCGCTGTCTCCACATAATCCTGATCAGATATGCACAATTACTTAAGACTCCCCCACGAATACATTGGGAAGAACGGAATCCGGTGGTAGTCAGAAAACTCACCGGACAAGGAGGCCGTGCGGCATGAAGTCCACGGTCCTCGGATATGGGAGGAGGTACTTCGGAGGCCTTGAACAGCGCCTTCCATGCATCTTTGTGCTTCATGCCATAGAGCTTTCAAAGCGTCTAGTGTTCGGTCGGGATGAACTCCCACAGATTAAACACCCGCCTTTGGCATGGAAGAATCCGGCAAATGAGCATGACCTGGATCACATTGATAAGCTTAATGTTCTTGTCCTTCATATTCTTGATGCCGTTTTGGATTCCGGCCAGCTCCGCAGGTTCGCCCCTGGCCAGGCCCTTCTTTTCCCAGGAGGTGAGCCGCATGGGGGTTCCGGATCGGAATTCGAGGGCCGCCGCCCAGTTGGCGTCGCGCGGCTCGGTGATGTAGAACCACCCCGATTGCCACCCTTTCATGGTCTCCGCAAAGGAGCCGTCAAGCCAGGTGACGTTAGGCATCTTGCCCACCATGGCCCCTCCGCACTCCGCTTGCTGGCCACTCACGATCTTCGGCTTCACGCAGAAGATTTGCAGCCACAAGCCAAAGTGAGGCTGGATGCGGAGGAAGGCCTCGCATACGACGATAAACGCCGAGATGTTGAGGACGAAGTTTGGGGCTAGATCGTGGAAATCTAGCCCGTAGTAGAACATGAGCCCGCGGACGCAGGGATGAAGCGGAAATCCCAGTCCACGGACGAAGTGGGCGAGAAACACGACCCTCTCGTCGGGTCTCGGGGTTGGAATGACTTGCCCGTCGTCCGGTAGCCGGTGCGCTATGTCTGCGGCCAAGTATCCGGCCGCCCGAAGATTCGCGATATGGTTCTCCTTCACGGTGGAAGCCACCCACTTGCCTCCTGCTCCGGACATATTCAGCTGTGCGGAGAAGACATGGACTAGGATGCTGGAGCTCGAGGAGTCAAGGATGAGCAAAGGAGGAGGAAGGCGTGGGCAAAAATGGGGATCCTTTATCCCTTTATAGAGGCGACAAAAGCGGTGCGCCTCCTCACTTGCCCGTTGAGAATCAAGCGCCACGATTGATGGCGCGGTGGGATTACCCATACCCGCATTGATGAGAATCCCGTGGTAAGGGGACACAATCTCTGCTTTGACAAGACGTGTCAAGGAAACCGCCTCGCAATATGCATTGTGGCTGGTTGTGGGAAAACGGTTCGAATAATGACCCGACCTGTAACGCCCCGGATCCGATGCGCCAGGTGTCTGCCAGTTATTCGCCGTCGTTGCCATGTCATTTGCTTGCGTGTTGCATTTTATCATGCCATCATGTGCATTGCATTGCATACGTGTTCGTCTCATGCATCCGAGCATTTTCCCCGTTGTCCGTTTTGCAATCCGGCGCTCCTATGTCCTTCGGCGTCCCCCTCTTCTCCCTTTTCGTGTGTGGGTGTTAAACGTTCTCGGAATGGACCGAGTCTTGCCAAGCGGCCTTGGTATAGCACCGGTAGACCGCCTGTCAAGTTTTGTGCCATGTGGAGGTCGTTTGGTACTCCAACGGTTAACCAGTAACCGTAAAGCATCCTTCTCCTTGCAGCCCAACACCCCGCCAAAGTGGCCCAAAACCCATCTAACTCCCCTCCATGCTCTCGGTCGTTTGATCACGATCGCGTGGCCGAAAACCGCTCCTCATTTGGACTCTCCTACCTCCTCCTACCTATATATTTGTGCTCCTCCTGGATTTTTCGCAGTCCAAACCCTAGCTTCGTCCTCCTCGCGCCGCCGGACATGTCCATCCGCGTCGGACATGTCCGCCAGCCACGTCGCTGCAGCCAATCAGGAGCCGCCACATCATCATCGCCGCCGTCCCGTCCAACCCGTAGCCGACACGTCGCCCCAGCTCCTCCCCACCGCGCCTTCTCTCTCCTCCGCCAGCCGTCGCGGCCCGCGGGGCCCGAAGCGGGCCCGCGCGCCGCCGCCGCCG
>NC_041387.1:480359948-480364407 GCF_002162155.2 Triticum dicoccoides | reverse complement strand
CTCGCGCCCTGCGCCCGCCGCCCGGCGACCGCCGTCCCCAGCCGGCCCCTCGCCGGCGCCTTCCTCCGGCGTCGCCCGCGCCGCCCGGAGCTCCTCCGCGCGCCTCCCGGCCCGAGGCCGCCGCCACCCGGGTCGCTCGCCCCCTCGCGCAACCGCCGCCGCCTCCGTGCCTGTTCGCCGCCGCGGGCGCGCCGCCCCGTCCCGGACTCGCCGGCCTCCGGTCGCCCCGCTCGCCGCCGACCTCCTCCGTGGCCTCCCCGCTCCGTCCTCCTCCCGGATCCGGCCGTCTCCGGCAAGCCCCTCGTCTCCAGCCGCCGTCTTCCTCCACTCCGGCGAGATCCCGCAAGATGGACGAGATCCACCAGGAGTTGAACCAAACGGGATCCCCGCGTCCCGGATATCTCCGTCCCGAGTTGACTTTTCGGAGGGTATAAATTCGTGCAAGTCCCCAGATTTTCAGTATTTTCATGCCATGTTCGTCATGCCATATCTCTGCATCCGTAGCTCCGTTTCGTGCGTGTAATATGTCAAATCGTTCGTCTCAACGAGTTCATCATTTCATTACATTGCATAATATTCATTTGAGCTCATCTACATGCCTGAATCATCATTGTAAGAGTGCTTCATGATGTTTTCTGCTGTCTATTATCAGAACGAGCTTTTTTGTCATTTTTGCCATGATTGATGTGTCCATCCTATAAGGTTGATGTCTTCATGTGTTTTGATCTATGCTATGTCTTATTTACAGAGGTGCTTACCATGTATTTTTGTGATCAATGTGGTGACTAGCACAAGCATGCAAACTAGGCATCGTGATGTTGCTGATTTTAGTCCCTGTTCTGCTGTTATTTTCATGCCATGTAAACATGATGCTACAGAGAGATCCATGCATATTTTGAGATACTTCAGTAAGGGTGTTTTGAACATGTGGTTATTGTCTATCCATTCATGCCCTTGGTTGCAATTATGAATTAGTCTAGGATGTCATTTGAGAGCTCTACTTTTGCTTCAAAATGTTTCCTGGCAGATTGTTTACTTGTTATTCAATTTGGCCAAGGTTGCTATAGTTGATCCTTGCATGCTATAGACTTGTTCTTGACTTGGTTTGTTTCACAAACATGCCTTCTTGATGATGCTATGCTTATATTGTCATGCAATGACTTGTGGTCAGTGAATCGAGCTTGTTAAGTAGTGTACATGATGTTGCTGTTTTGCTAGGCTGAATTTGTTATTTCGTGATGCTATATAAACATGTTGCTACTAATCATTCTATGCATAATCTGGAGATGTCCTATAAACATGTTTTTATCTACATGTCATCCTCGATCGATACATATGCCCCTGGTTGCATTTATAGGTTGCTATGTTTATGTGGGTGCCATCATATTTTCTGATCCTTTTTGGCTTATGGTCAGTAAAGGACTTTTGATCTATGCATTTAGTAGTTTCATGCCATGCCTTTGTTTGTCATTATAAGTTCCTATAACATGTTGTTTGATAGCTCTGAACATTGCATCCTGATGTTATTTTCTGCAAAGTCTGAATTGTTATAACTTGCAATCTTACCATGTGTGTTTGGGTATGTTCTAGTGATTTATGGAGATAGCTCAGTGTTCATGTTTTGTAATGCTTTAACTGTACATCATGTCCATGTCTTTTGTTTTCATGTTGAGATGTTGTAGCATATAGTTTTGATGCCTGCAATATGCCTAGTTGCTGTTTTGGACAGCTTGTCCTTTAAACTTGTATAGAGTGCATGTGTTGAACCGTTGCTCCGTTTTGAGTGTGCTCTATATGAAACTTGCTTAGAGTTGCATGTAGCTTCATATTATCATGTTGCATCCTTGTTTTGAGGTGTTTGCTTGATGTTTGGGTGCATTTCGCATCAATGCCATGGTTAACTCGTTTTGCTCATATCTTCTAGGCCGTAGCTCCGAACTAAATGAACTTTATATGTAACTGGACTAGAATCTCGTGTAGATCATCTTCGTGCATCTTAACTTGCTATTTAACAACTTGAATATAAGGTTTGTTCAGATCTGGACCAATTTCGAAATATGCATATGAGGACTTACCGGAATTGTTATATGTTGTTCCCGGCCTCATTTAAACTTGCCTTGATGTGTTGCTCTTGTTTGCATCATCTCTTGCCATGAGTAGCTTCATGTAGGTTCCTCATGCATCATACTTGGTTGTGCATCATGTCTTGTTCATGTGTGGTGTGTTTACCATGTTGTGTGCTTCTTCTCGATAGTTCCCGTTTCGTTGCGATCGTGAGGATTTGTTCGTCTACGCTTGGTTCGGCTTCATCCGTTCGTCTTCTTCATGGACTCGTTCTTCTTCCTTGCGGGATTTCAGGCAAGATGACCGCTACCCTGGATCTCACTACTATCATTGCTATGCTAGTTGCTTCGTTCTATCGCTATGCTGCGCTACCTATCACCTGTTTATCAAGCCTCCCATATTGCCATGAACCTCTAACCATTGACACCTTTCCTATTTAAACTGTTGTTTGGCTATGTTACCGCTTTGCTCAGCCCTCTTATAGCGTTGCTAGTTGCAGGTGAAGTTGAAGATTGCTCCATGGTGGACAGGATTTTGGTTGGGATATCACAATATCTCTTATATTATTAATGCATCTATATACTTGGTAAAGGGTGGAAGACTCGGCCTTTTGCCTGGTGTTTTGTTCCACTCTTGCCGCCCTAGTTTACGTCATACCGATGTTATGTTCCCGGATTTTGCGTTCCTTACGCGGTCGGGTGATTTATGGGACCCCCTCGATAGTTCGCTTTGAATAAAACTCCTCCAGCAAGGCCCAACCTTGGTTTTACCATTTGCCTCACCTACCCCTTTTTCCCTTGGGAGTCGCGCATCCCGAGGGTCATCTTTATTATAGCCCCCCCCCCCGGGCCAGTGCTTGTCTAAGTGTTGGTCCGAACTAGAGCCCTTTGCAGCGCCCCCTTAGGGACACTTGAGGTCTGGTTTTAGTTGTACGGATTGCTCATCTGGTGTTTCCCTCAGAACGAGATATGTGCAGCTCCTATCGGGATTGTCGGCGCATCGGGCGGCTTTGCTGGTCTTGTTTTACCATTGTCGAAATGTCTTGTAAACCGGGATTCCGAGTCTGATCGGGTCTTCCTGGGAGAAGGTCTATTCCTTCGTTGATCGCGAGACCTTGTCATGGGCTAAGTTGGGACACCCCTGCAGGGTATAATCTTTCGAAAGCCGTGCCTGCGGTTATAGGTAGATGGGAATTTGTTAATGTCCGGTTGTAGACAACTTGACACCAGATCCAAATTAAAATGCATCAACCGCGTGTGTAGCCGTGATGGTCTCTACTCGGCGGAGTCCGGGAAGTGAATACGGTTTCTGGGTTATGTTTGACGTAAGTAGGAGTTCAGGATCACTTCTTGATCACTACTAGTTTCACGACCGTTCCTTTTGCTCTCTTCTCGCTCTTATTTGCGTATGTTAGCCACCATATATGCTTAGTCGCCGCTGCAGCCTCACCACTTTACCCCTTCCTTTCCATTTAAGCTTTGCTAGTATTGATACCCATGGTAATGGGATTGCTGAGTCCTTGTGGCTCACAGATTACTACAACAACGGTTGCAGGTACAGGTTATACGATGATCATGACGCGAGAGCAATGGTTGCTTGCGTTGAGTTCTTCTTCTGCTTCTTCTTCGATCAGGGGATAGGTTCCAGGTCGGCAGCCTGGGCTAGCAGGATGGATGTCGTTTGAGTTTCTGTTTGTGATTCATCCGTAGTCAGATGATGTTCTTATGTATTGTGATGTTGTATTCTTGTGGCATTGTATGCCTTATGTATGTATCCCCATCTATTATGTAATGTTGATGTAATGATATCCACCTTGCAAAAGCGTTTCAATATGCAGGTCTACCCTTGGTGGGACATTCGAGTTCCTTTTGGATAGGGTCGCATATTGGACGTGACAAGTTGGTATCAGAGCCTCGACCGACCCTAGGAGCCCCCTTGATTGATCGTGTAGTTTGGCCGTTGTTGAGTCTAGAGAAAACTGTTTTCGGAGTCTAGTTATATCGGAGAGTAGGAATTCTTTTTACTCCTCAGCCTCTTCGTCGCTCTGGTAAGGAATCTTGACGTAGGTGTTTTGAACTACTCCTCTTCCCCTTCAAATTTTATTTAGGATCACGCAGTTGGATTTCCGATCGTTGTTCCTCAGCTCTTTTCATCCGGTGCATTTCTCGGCAAGTTGACTCGAGCCTCTTCATCTTTGAGTTCAATCCTCAGTTGTTTTCTTTCCCACCCACCCACCCCTTCTTCTTCTCGGAATCGGAGTCCATAATCGAGTATCCATCCTACTCGTGTGAAGCCTTTGCTTTCTTTCAACCGGTGTTTTCTCTTCAAGTTATTCGTTGATTTCCCCTTCCAAGATGATTTTGTTTTCCCGCCCTCCCACCCTCTTCTTCCTGGA
>NC_041387.1:480357336-480359745 GCF_002162155.2 Triticum dicoccoides | reverse complement strand
AGTCTGTTTCGAGCATCACTTTCATTCATGTGGAACCTCTTCAGTCTTTCGTAAATTATTTCAACCGGTGAATTCTCGTCTCTGTGGACAATCTTCATCTCTTTTCCGGTGGATTCAATTCTAATTTTTGGTAGTGATTATATTCTTTCCCTCAGCTCAAGTGTTTTCCCTGCTCGTTCGCCTCTCGCCAGTTTATCATCCCGGAATTCATAAGACATCTCAGAAGATTCGTCTGTGTTTGAATTAATTCGAGGTTGTCACCTCATTCAAATATTTCAATTATTCCGGTGCTTCATCTACCTGTTCAATAATCCTTTCAACGGTGTATTCTCTTCAGTGGGCCCTAACCCACAGGTCTTTTCCCAGGTTCTTACCTGACTCTTCTAATTTCACCGGAGTTATTCTCAATTCTTTTCAAAGTGTGACGTAAGAATGGATTTCATCAGTCACATGCCTTCTCCAAGATCTCGTTCAAATTCTTTTCATTGTTGGCTCAACCTCTCTGCTTTTCATTCTCCCAGAGTATCTTAGTAATTTTGGTGGTGTTTCTCATCGTCATTTGAAGACCGAAGAAGAATTTTTCCTCTAAATCTTCCCCGTTCTTCCGAAGATTCGTGGTTCTAGCTTCATATCTTCCTCTCGAATTATTCCATTTGTCAGATATTCTTTTTATCCATCCGGAGTATTTCAGGAGTTGTTGTTCCATTTCTTTTCACCGGAGGCCATCATTCCAGATATCGTCCTATAATTATCCCGGTGCTTCATTCAAGTGTTCTTTAATCAGCTCATGATCTATTTGCTCTTTTACATCTAAATCCCCTCCAGCATAATTGCCTTCTAATTCTTCCGGTGATTCATTCTTTTTCGTCAGTCATTTTTGAATTCTACCGGTGGTTCGTTCAAGATTCTTTTTCTTCGATTATCATTTTTATCCATTCGTTCCTTCAATCCTACCGGTGGTTCATGAAGACTTTCTCAAGTTCGCGCTATATCTCTTCTCAATCTTTTTCAAGAAGAATAAGTAGTATGTGAAATCCATTGTTTGTCATTAATTTATTTTGATGAAGGATAAGCATACAATAAATCTTATTCTTATTTCATCAGAGTGATTAATCCCTTCCTACGGAGTTTGTTCTTAATGAATATATTATAGTTCCAAGTGTTTTCATCTTTTCTTTCTGGAGTTCAATTTCCCCAGCCATTTTGTCGGAACCTCCATCTAAATCATCGCAAGGCTCATCTTATTCTTTCATCCTTCATTCTATCTCATCATCCTTTTGTTACCGGAGTTCTTCATGGTGGTTCGTCATGATTTAATTCATTCTTCAAGTGTTCATCAAGATTCTCGTCGGTGAAGTTCAAGTATCTTTCCATCCTATCAAGCTTCTGTTCTATTCCTTCCATTTTCATCCGGAGTGCTGCCTAAATCCTTTCAGTCTTATTCGTTTCTTATCTCGTTCTAACCAGAGTGGTTTCATAGTCTATCTGATTCCAAGAGCTTTCGATTCTCGTCATTCTTGTCGTTCCTCTCTTCTTCTCGACTGCTCTCGATTCTTTGCTTCTTCTCTTCAGTTCTTGTTTCACCTCATCCATTTTTCTCTTCCGTCTCGGTCCTAAGATCTCGGGACGAGATCTCTTGTTAGTGGAGGAGTGTTGTAACGCCCCGGATCCAATGCGCCAGGTGTCTGCCAGTTATTCTCCGTCATTGCCATGTCATTTGCTTGCAAGTTGCATTTTATCATGCCATCATGTGCATTGCATTGCATACGTGTTCGTCTCATGCATCCGAGCATTTTCCCCGTTGTCCGTTTTGCAATCCGGCGCTCCTATGTCCTCCGGCGTCCCCCTCTTCTCCCTTTTCGTGTGTGGGTGTTAAACGTTCTCGGAATGGACCGAGTCTTGCCAAGCGGCCTTGGTATAGCACCGGTAGACCGCCTGTCAAGTTTCGTGCCATGTGCTGGTCGTTTGGTACTCCAACGGTTAACCGGGTAACCGTAAATCCTCCTTCTCCTTGAAGCCCAACACCCCCTCCAAAGTGGCCCAAAACCCATCTAACTCCCCTCCATGCTCTCGGTCGTTCGATCATGATCGTGTGGCCGAAAACTGCTCCTCATTTGGACTCTCCTAGCTCCTCCTACCTATATATTTGTGCTCCTCCCGGATTTTTCGCACTCCAAACCCTAGCTTCGTCCTCCTCGTGCCGCCGGACATGTCCATCCACGCCGGACATGTCCGCCGGCCACGTCGCTGCAGCCAATCAGGAGCCGCCACATCATCATCGCCGCCGTCCCGGCCAACCCGCAGCCGCCACGTTGCCCCAGCACCTCCCCACCGCGCCTTCTCTCTCCTCCGCCAGCCGCCGCGGCCCGCGGGGCCCGAAGCGGGCCCGCGCGAGCCCGCGCACTGCCG
>NC_041387.1:480325431-480357074 GCF_002162155.2 Triticum dicoccoides | reverse complement strand
GCCGCCGCCTCCGTGCCCGTTCGCCGCCGCGGGCGCGCTGCCCCGTCCCGGCCTCGCCGGCCTCCGGTCGCCCCGCTCGATGCCGACCTCCTCCGCGGCCTCCCCGCTCCGTCCTCCTCCCGGATCCGGCCGTCTCCGGCAAGCCCCGCGTCTCCGGCCGCCGTCTTCCTCCACTTCGGCGATATCCCGCTAGATGGACGAGATCCACCAGGATTTGAACCAAACGGGATCCCCGCGTCCCGGATATCTCCGTCCCGAGTTGACTTTTCAGAGGGTATAAATTCGTCTAAGTCCCCAGATTTTCAGTATTTTCATGCCATGTTCGTCATGCCGTATCTCTGCATCCGTAGCTCCGTTTCGTGCATGTAATATGTCAAATTGTTCGTCTCAACGAGTTCCTCATTTAATTCCATTGCATAATATTCATTTGAGCTCATCTAGATGCCTGAATCATCGTTGTAA
Source organism: Triticum dicoccoides (assembly GCF_002162155.2). Classification (NCBI taxonomy): domain Eukaryota; kingdom Viridiplantae; phylum Streptophyta; class Magnoliopsida; order Poales; family Poaceae; genus Triticum; species Triticum dicoccoides. Next base: position 480,356,612 of record NC_041387.1, on the reverse strand, counting down.
TAGTGCTTCATGATGTTTTCTGCTGTCTGTTATCAGAACGAGCTCTTTTGTCATTTTTGCCATGATTGATGTGTGCATCCTATGAGGTTGATGTCTTCATGTGTTTTGATCTATGATATGTCTTCTTTACAGAGGTGCTTACCATGTATTTTTGTGATCAATGTGGTGACTAGCACAAGCATGCAAACTAGGCATCATGATGTTGCTGATTTTAGTCCCTGTTGTGCTGTTATTTTCATGCCATGTAAACTTGATGCTACAGAGAGATCCATGCATATTTTGAGATACTTCAGTAAGGGTGTTTTGAACATGTGGTCATTGTATATCCATTCATGCCCTTGGTTGCAATTATGGAGTAGTCTAGCATGTTATTTGAGTGCTCTACTTTTGTTTCAAAATGTTTCCTGGCAGATTGTTTACTTGTTATTCAATTTGGCCAAGGTTGCTATAGTTGATCCTTGCATGCTATAGACTTGTTCTTGACTTGGTTTGTTTCACAAACATGCCTTCTTGATGATACTAGGCTTATATTGTCATGCAATGACTTGTGGTGAGTGAATCGAGCTTGTTAAGTAGTGTACATGATGTTGCTGTTTTGCTAGGCTGAATCTGTTATTTCGTGATGCTATATAAACATGTTGCTATTAATCATTCTATGCATAATATGGAGATGTCCTATAAACATATTTTGATCTACATGCCATCCTCTATCCATACATGCCACTGGTTGCATTTATAGGTTGCTGTAGATTGTTCATATCTTGCTCCAAAGTTGCTTCATAATGTTGTTGTCAGCCTGTTAACATTAAGTTCAGTTGTTTCCATGTGTTTTGCTAGTGATCCATGCACCCTATGACCTTGCTATTGCCATGCTTAGCTTCTCAAACATGAATTCTTACTATTGGGTGCCTTGCCATGCCATTTATTGCTCTGTAGAGAGTTGCACAAGCTCATCTACATGCCTTCATAATTCTGTTCCTGCCATGTTTGAATCTGTATTATAACTTGCTATGTTTACGTGGGTGCCATCATATTTTCTGATCCTTTTTGGCTTATGGTCAGTAAAGGACTTTTGATCTATGCATTTAGTAGTTTCATGCCATGCCTTTGTTTGTCATTATAAGTTCCTATAACATGTTGTTTGATAGCTCTGAACATTGCATCCTGATGTTATTTTCTGCAAAGTCTGAATTGTTATAACTTGCAATCTTACCATGTGTGTTTGGGTATGTTCTTGTGATTTCTGGAGATAGCTCAGTGTTCATGTTTTGTAATGCTTTACCTGTACATCATGTCCATGTATTTTGTTTTAATGTTGAGGTGCTGTAGCATATAGTTTTGATGCTTGCAATATGCCTAGTTGTTGTTTTGGACAGCTTGTCCTTTAAACTTGTATAGAGTGCATGTGTTGAACCGTTGCTCCGTTTTGAGTGTGCTCTATATGAAACTTGCTTAGAGTTGCATGTAGATTCATATTATCATGTTGCATCCTTGTTTTGAGGTGTTTGCTTGATGTTTGGGTGCATTTCGCATCAATGCCATGGTTAACTCGTTTTGCTCATATCTTCTAGGCCGTAGCTCCGAACTAAATGAACTTTATATGTAACTGGACTAGAATCTCGTGTAGATCATTTTCGTGCATATTAACTTGCTGTTTAACAACTTGAATATAAGGTTTGTTCAGATCTGGACCAATTTCGAAATATGCATATGAGGACTTACCGGAATTGTTATATGTTGTTCCCGGCCTCATTTAAACTTGCCTTGATGTGTTGCTCTTGTTTGCATCATCTCTTGCCATGAGTAGCTTCATGTAGCTTCGTCATGCATCATACTTGGTTGTGCATCATGTCTTGTTCATGTGTGGTGTGTTTACTATGTTGTGTGCTTCTTCTCGATAGTTCCCGTTTCGTTGCGATCGTGAGGATTCGTTCGTCTACGCTTGGTTCGGCTTCATCCGTTCGTCTTCTTCATGGACTCGTTCTTCTTCCTTGCGGGATTTCAGGCAAGATGACCGCTACCCTGGATCTCACTACTATCATTGCTATGCTAGTTGCTTCGTTCTATCGCTATGCTGCGCTACCTATCACCTGTTTATCAAGCCTCCCATATTGCCATGAACCTCTAACCTTTGACACCTTTCCTATGCAAACCATTGTTTGGCTATGTTGCCGCTTTGCTCAGCCCTCTTATAGCGTTGCTAGTTGCAGGTGAAGTTGAAGATTGCTCCATGGTGGACAGGATTTTGGTTGGGATATCACAATATCTCTTATATTATTAATGCATCTATATACTTGGTAAAGGGTGGAAGACTCGGCCTTTTGCCTGGTGTTTTGTTCCACTCTTGCCGCCCTAGTTTACGTCATACCGGTGTTATGTTCCCAGATTTTGCGTTTCTTACGCGGTCGGGTGATTTATGGGACCCCCTCGACAGTTCGCTTTGAATAAAACTCCTCCAGCAAGGCCCAACCTTGGTTTTACCATTTGCCTCACCTACCCCTTTTTCCCTTGGGAGTCGCGCATCTCGAGGGTCATCTTTATTATATCCCCCCCCCCGGGCCAGTGCTTGTCTAAGTGTTGGTCCGAACTAGAGCCCTTTGCAGCGCCCCCTCAGGGAAACTTGAGGTCTGGTTTTAGTTGTACGGATTGCTCATCCGGTGTTGCCCTGAGAACGAGATATGTGCAGCTCCTATCGGGATTGTCGGCGCATCGGGCGGCTTTGCTGGTCTTGTTTTACCATTGTCGAAATGTCTTGTAAACCGGGATTCCGAGTCTGATCGGGTCTTCCTAGGAGAAGGTCTATTCCTTCGTTGATCGCGAGACCTTGTCATGGGCTAAGTTGGGACACCCCTGCATGGTATAATCTTTTGAAAGCCGTGCCTGCGGTTATAGGCAGATGGGAATTTGTTAATGTCCGATTGTAGATAACTTGACACCAGATCCGAATTAAAATGCATCAACCGCGTGTGTAGCCGTGATGGTCTCTTCTCGGCGGAGTCTGGGAAGTGAACACGATTTCTGGGTTATGTTTGACGTAAGTAGGAGTTCAGGATCACTTCTTGATCACTACTAGTTTCACGACCGTTCCTTCTGCTCTCTTCTCGCTCTTATTTGCGTATGTTAGCCACCATATATGCTTAGTCACCGCTGCAGCCTCACCACTTTACCCCTTCCTTTCCCTTTAAGCTTTGCTAGTCTTGATACCCATGGTAATGGGATTGCTGAGTCCTCGTGGCTCACAGATTACTACAACAACAGTTGCAGGTACTGGTTATACGATGATCATGATGTGAGAGCGATGGTTGCTTGCGTTGAGTTCTTCTTCTGCTTCTTCTTTGATCAGGGGATAGGTTCCAGGTCGGCAGCCTGGGCTAGCAGGGTGGATGTCGTTTGAGTTTCTGTTTGTGATTCATCCGTAGTCGGATGATGTTCTTATGTATTGTGATGTTGTATTCTTGTGGCATTGTATGCCTTATTTATGTATCCCATCTATTATGTAATGTTGATGTAATGATATCCACCTTGCAAAAGCGTTTCAATATGCGGGTCTATCCTTGGTGGGACCTTCGAGTTCCTTTTAGATAGGGTCGCATATTGGACGTGACACGACCGTAATGACATATCACGTCATCTAAAAAGTTGTCAGCTGAAATATCATTCTCTCTACGGTTGTATGTAAACATCATTTTGCAGATCCGGACACGGTCTACGTGTTCGATAATAACTTTGGAGTATTCGGAAAAGGAACCTGCCTTGCAATGCCGAAGACAAGACTGCGCGCCGGACTCATCGTCATTGAAGCCTGGTTCAGGGGCTACTGAGGGAATCCTGGATTAGGGGGTATCCGGACGGCCGGACTATATACATCGTCCGGACTATTGGAGCGAGAAGATACAAGATTCAAGACTCCATCCCGTGTCCGGATGGGACTCTCCTTGGCATGGAAGACAAGCTTGGCGATCGGGATATTATGTTTCCTTCCTTGTAACCGACTCCATGTAAACCCTAGCCCTCTCTGGTGTCTATATAAACTGGAGAGGTTGGTCCTTAGAAGGTCGATCACAATTACAATCATAACCATCATAGGCTACCTTCTAGGGTTTAGCCTCTACGATCTCGTGGTAGATCTACTCTTGTACTACTCATATCATCAATATTAATCAAGCAGGAAGTAGGGTTTTACCTCCATCGAGAGGGCCCGAACATGGGTAAACATTGTGTCCCTTGCTTCCTGTTACCATCAGCCTAAGATGCACAGATCGGGACCCCCTACCTGAGATCCGCCGGTTTTGATACCGACACCTATACCACTGAAAAACAATACGGCTGACAAGCCGGACCGGCCACCTCGTGGTCGAGACAGAGCAGCTAGAAATGCCGCACACAAACCCGCACCCCCTCCCCGTAAAGGAAGGGAGGTTGCAGCTCAGGACCAGACACACGACCTACGAGAAGACCTGGACAAAAAGGCTGGCAAAACCAGGTCCATCTATGGATCCAGGGAATGTGCTCCTATACGAGATCACGATCATCAAACCAAATACGCCGGTCATTCACCAGTTCGGAACCAATACTGAATGTTACAACCATCGGACCCACGCCATGATACAGCCAAATACAGGGGTGCCGGACACCCCCTGTGCTTCACCGATGAGGTGCTGGAACATGTTTTTCCAGAAGGGTTCAAACCCGTAAGCATCGAGGCATATGATGAAACGACAGACCCTTCGGTTTGGATAGAAGACTTTATTCTTCACATACACATGGCTCGCGGAGACGATCTCCATGCCATCAAATACTTACCCCTCAAGCTAAAAGGACCAGCTCGGCACTGGCTAAAAAGCCTCCCTAAAAATTCCGTCGGAAGCTAGGAAGAACTTGAGGACGCTTTTCGGGCAAATTTCCAAGGGACTTATGTCCGGCCCCCGGATGCAGACGACCTAAGTCACATAATCCAACAACCCAGAGAATCAGCCCATAAGCTTTGGAACCGGTTTCTCACTAAGAATAACCAAATCGTCGACTGTCCGGACGCCGAAGCCTTGGCGCACTTCAAACACAGTGTTCGCGACGAATGGCTAGCTAGGCACCTTGGCTAGGAAAAGCCAAGGACAATGGCAGCCTTAACTACACCAATGACCCGCTTTTGCACAGGCGAGGACAGCTGGTTAGCCCGTAGCAGCACTAGTGACCCCGGCACATCTGAAGTCAGGGATGGCAATGGAAAACCACGATGGAACAAAAACAAACGTCGGAACAATGAAGAAAACCAAGACAATACATCAGTAAACGCCGGATTCAGGGGCTGCAGACCCGGATAACGGAAGAAGCCATTCAAAAGCAACAAACACGGTCCATCCAACCTGGATAAAATCCTAGATAGGCCCTGCCAGATCCACGGCGCTCCTGATAAACCAGCCAATCATACCAACGAAGAATGTTGTGTCTTCAAGCAGGCCAGCAAACTCAACGTCGAACACAAAGGGAAGGGACCTCAGAGCGAAGACGAGGACAAATCTCGCCAGCCGAACACAGGGGGACAGAAGAAATTTCCACCGGAGATCAAAACAGTGAACATGATCTATGTCACTCATATCCCCAAGAGGGAGCACAAGCGCGCACTCTGAGATGTCTATGCCATCGAGCTCGTCGCCCCCAAATTCAACCCATGGTCAGCCTGTCCGATCACCTTTGATCTCAGGGATCATCCGACCAGTATCCGTCATGAGGGTTCGGCTGCCCTAGTGCTCGACCCAATAATCGACGGATACCACCTCACGCGAGTCCTTATGGATGGCGACAGTAGTCTCAATCTGATATATCAGGACATCGTCCGCAAGATGGGGATAGACCCGTCAAGAATCAAGCCAAGCAGCACTACCTTTAAAGAAGTTATACCATATGTAGAAGCCCGCTGCACGGTCTCCCTAACATTGCAGGTTGTATTCGGCTCTCCCGACAACTTTCAAAGCGAAGAACTAACTTTCGACATAGCTCCGTTTCGAAGTGGCTGTCATGCACTACTCGGAAGAACGGCCTTTGCCCGTTTTAATGCAGTCGCGCATTATGCTTATCTAAAAGTAAAAATGCCTGGACCACATGATGTCATTACGGTCAGCGGAAATATGGAGCGCTCTCTTCGTACAAAAGAATATACGGTGGCTCTAGCAGTCGAAGCAGAAAACGGCCTATTCAAGCCGAACAACTCATCTGTCGTCAAGACCACGGACATAGCTAAACATATCCAGCGCACAGCTCAGTGCGGAAGCTCAGATAAACTCGATCTTGATTAGCAGCAACGCCCCCATCGACCGCCCCATAAGGAGATAGCACACGTGCCACGCATACATAAATATACACTCAAAACTCCTTGGGTGGCGACGAGGGCACACAGCACAGAAAAAGTCCATAGTTCGGCTCGACCCTATTCGGACTCCAGAAGTTATATTTCACGGTTCATTAAAACGAACCAGCTTTGCTTACGGCCACACCAGATTCTTTTACCTGGTTTTTTCTCCTTTTTACAAATGGCCATCACACTATACCCTTCAAGGACACCTCACAATGGAGAAAAAGGCGCAGACGTGCAGCAGGGCCCCACAATTAAGGTTTCTTTTTTAGATTAAGACTCTGTGTAAACCTTTTTAATCTCTCTTTGTTTTATACTTTCCTAGCATGTAAAATGTCCAAGAAAGATATCGGCATTACCTTTAAATATACGGCTCGCCGTACTAAAGTGGATGTTATAGAAGCAGCATGGTTCATATTGCGTTTTGACATTTATGCTCTCACCATCTGCACTCTTTCCCCACGTCGGATTGCCACACGCGCCTTGATACCAGGGTCTATCACCAAGGGTTGTATTCAGCCCGGTGTATATTGTAAAGTCCGAACACCTATAGGGAGTGTTCGGCGTCGCGAGTTTGGCCATATATGCATCAGCTCCGAATCATGTCTTTGGTCAATAGTTGGGTTGTTCGGCTCCTGTGATTACTACCTTACGTTCCGCTATATCGGCTAGGGTAGTAAAGGGAGAACTACTGCGATTGTGTCCTGGTTCATCCGGATGAGCACCTCAGTAGAGAAAGCCGAAAACTGACTGTCATGATGCGATGAGAGCTGGTCAACCACTTGATGACTAAGCGGAATCTTCGTGATGCCTTCCGCATTAACGAAGGACCGTTTTTTCGGTCACGTACGTAAACGTGTCGTATACGGATAAACTGCATACATACCAGGGGCTATATCGTAGACCCGCCGTCAAACTCCTATGGCTAAGTGAAAGTGTTAAAGCCCTATAGTCTGATTGCCTGGTTCGCCGCACTAACACCTCCTTAACAGACCAAGATGTTGGGTCAAGAGTGATCAAGTGCTTTTCCGAACACTCCCGCGTTATACGTGAGGGGGCTGAAGCCGACGACTGGCAAACTTTTAGAATCTATATATATAAACGGCCGCACAGGAGGCACCAAAACTTTTCGAGCAAAAGTATAAAAACATAGCCTTAAAACATATCATAACATTGTTTTTACAATTTCGTACACTTCACTCGAACATAATATCTTTCGAGCATTGACCATCTATCAAGCGGGCACCTTCTAGGGCATCTTCAAAGTAATGTTCTGGCATGTTAGGGTCCTTGCCTTCGGGTGGACTATGTGCTGCAATATCGGTGGCCTTCATCTTCGCCCGATACGTCTTGACACAGGCAAGGGCCATCCGTGCACCTTCTATGCATGTTGACCGCTTAACAGCGTTGATACGCGACACCACATTAACAAGTTGCCGCACCAAACCGAAAGAACGTTTTGGAATTGCCTCAGTCGGCCACAGCAGGGCTATGACGTTCTTCATGGCAGTTCCGGACATCTTGTGGAGCTCGGCCCACTGTGCCATCTGTTCGTTCAGCAGTGGACGCTTTGGCGTGTAAAATTGCGACCAAAATAGCTTTTCTGTTGCATATCCTTCTTGCGCATGGAAAAACTGAATCGCATCGGCAACACTCTTCGGCAGATCCACAAGGGCGTCTGGTGAACTTCACAGTTGATTAAGTGGGGCATACTTCGGATCGCCAAACTTAGTTGGCGATAAAAAGGGCTTACCAGCTGCGATCTCCCCAGCTTGTCGGATCTCCTCCCGAGCTGCTCTAGACTCAGACCGGGCTTCCCTCGCCTCTTGCAAGGCCTTGCCAAGATCGGCTGCTTTGGCTTTGTTACCTTTCTCAAGAACTTGGCATCGGCTAGTGGCATCCTTCAGCTCAAGTGCCATAGTAGATATTCTCTCCTCGCACTGAAGCCGAGCAGTTTGCTCAGCTTCTAATTTGGCGGCTAACTTTTTGGCAGCCGCATTACTCATCCTGGCTTGCTCCTTCGCCCGGGCAAGTTCAGCCTAAAGGGTCTCAACTGTGGCGGGACTATCTGCAGTTATGCATATACAAATTCTCAGTATCACGCTCATTTCATAATACTAGCATGTACTGAGTGCCCCAAAGACATACCTTGCGCCTCGTTGAGCTGCCTGTTAATAAGCGTGATGTCATCCTCCGCTACATCAACTTTCTGATTCAGATGTGCTACCTCGGTAGCTTAGGCAGTTGCCACGGATGTAACAACCTGTGTTTCAACTTAGTCAGATCATTTCCTGGGCACATATTTTTGATCCTCCGATCACCTCCCTTGGGATGGCAATCAGAGTCTCAGGGGCTACTATCTATACACAAGTGCAATTTGCATTTATAACATAAATAACATTACACTACGTACCTCGAAACCTCTTAGTAGGCTCGTAAAAGCTTCATTCAATCCGCTTTTCATGGACCGAACTCTTTCAACCACCGTACCCATCAAGGCATGATGTTTCTCTGAGACGGACGCATGTTGCAATATGTCCATCAGTGTATCCGACACCTCCGAATCCGGGACAGGTGGCGTCGTCCCTCGGAACTTTGATAGTCCAGGACTTTTGTTGTTGGTCCCCGTGTGGGCCGCACACCCTGGACCCTGGGCGGCCGGAGCATTACCTTCGGGCCTAGTCTTCACTATCCCTCGCGCCGCTCACTGATCGAGAAAGATCCTCCAGGACGACACCTCGGCATCGTCTGCCTTATCAGGCAGAGAGATCTGTGGAGGCGTCTCGCTCTCCATCATCTCCGGAAGAATATCCCCCGAAGAGGAGGGCTGCATACCGGGCTGCAAACATATATTTTGAAAAATGTTACCCGCACAGCCAGGGAAGGATGGGATATGTTTAAAACACCTTGGTTTACTTACGATTCAGCTAAGGGCCTATCTTTGCGGAGTAACTGCATGTCGACGTCGCCCCCTGACTGCGATACCTTCCCCCGCTTAGAAGCTTCTCTCTTTGAGTCTTCGGAGGCGGTCCTATTCTTCCCATGAGGAGAGGGGGTGTCAGTTCACCCTCCCCTTCCACCTTTGGAAGTGGAAGTTCCAATCCCCCTGGACAAATTGCCTGGTATGCCTCCAGAATGGAGGCCACCTTGGGCCTCTTTGCTCTCCTCCTTATCTTCCCCCGTCGGCACTTGATATGGTGTTGGAGCCAGCATCCTTGTTAACACCGGATAGGAAAAGTCTTCAGGAAGTGGAGCTGAACACCTAATTCTCTCCGCCTTCTTTAGACAGCCCTTGCCGAGTAAAGTTTTATCAGTACATTGTTACTAGGGATCTGACAAAATTGTGTTCGGGAGTTAAGTGCTTAGCGGAGTATCTGGATGATTGCAGTCAAGAACAATGTCTTCTATAGTATCCGACCATTGTTTTCGTGCGTTGAAGAACAATTTCCACATCTCTCTGAGCATCGTGCCGGAGAGGTGCTGAAGAGTCTGTGGACCTTCCGGATTGAACTCTCACATGCAAAGAGGGCGTCGCTGACAGAGTAGGATCCGACGGACTAGCATTACTTGGATTACACTGATAAGACCGGTGTCCTTCTCAATGAGGCTCCGAATGCAACTTTGCAGCGTACGCATTTCATCAATAGATCCCCAGTCCAGCCCTTTTGTTAATCCACGATGCCAGCTGTGGCGAAGGGCCAGACCGAAACACAGGTGTGGCTGCCCACTTTTTAACACGGGGTTTGGTGATGTAAAACCACTCCCATTGCCATATGTCTTAAGCCATAAGCCAAAGATTCTGTGAAGGAGCCCTTTGGCCAAGAAGAATTGATAAGCTTGCTTATTGAAGCACTTCTGCACTCCGCTTGTTTCCCGTCGATTACCTTCGGTTTCACGTTAAAGGTCGTAAGCCATAAGCCGAAGTGTGGGGAAATACGGAGGAAGGCCTCGCACGTGATGATGAACGCCGAGACATGGAGGAAGGAGTCCGGAGTTAGATCGTGGAAATCTAGTCTGTAATAAAACATGACCCTCGAATGAAGGGATGAAGAGAAAACCCGAGCCCTTGGAGGTAGTGAGAGATAAACACGACCCTCTCATTGGATCTGGGCGTAGGAATAACCTGCCCTTGAGCAGGAAGCCTGTGGAGAATTTCCGCAGTCAAGTATCTTGCCTCCCTGAGCTTCGAGATATCCTCCTCTGTGATAGAAGAGGCCATCCACCGGCCTTGAAGGCTGGTTCCGGACATGGCTGGAAGCTCGAAGCGACTGGATTGACTCTTGGGTGTTGGAACTTCAGGTGGGAGGTGGAGGAAAGAACTAGCGTGGAAGAAAAAGGACAGGCCTTAGTCCCTTTATAAAGGCGACGAATATCGAACATCCCCTCCGTGGCCTTAAAACATGCCTATTCCCAAGGAATCATGCCAACAGAACGGTTGGGTTACCCACGCCCGTGTTGATGAAAATCCCACAATAAGGGGACACGATCTCTGCTTTGACAAGACGTGCCAATTAAAAATGCCTATCGAAATGTGGAGTGGCAGGTTAGGAAATGATTCAAAATAATGGCCGGGTGATGACGTAATGCCATGCAACAAAAATTGTCAGTGAATTGGACTCATGAAAATAGTATACTCTCTATGGTTGTATGTGGAACTTGTTTTGCAGAGCCGGATACGATTCTTGTGATCAAAATCTACTTTGAAGTATTCGGAGAAGGAACCCGCCTTGCAATGTCGAAGACAACCTGCGCCCCGGACTCATCATCATTGAAGCCTGGTTCAGGGGCTACTGAGGGAGGCCTGGACTAAGGGGTCCTCGGACAGCCGGACTATATGCATGGGCCAGACTGTTGGGCTATGATGGTACAAGATAGAAGACTTCCTCTCATGTCCGGATGGGACTCTCCTTTGCATGGAAGGCAAGCTTGGCGATTTGGATATGTAGATTCCTTTTCTATGTAACCGACTTTGTGTAACCCTAGCCCCCTCCGGTGTCTATATAAACTGGGTTTAGTCCGTGGAGAGGACAACAATCATAATCTCATAGGCTAGACTTCTAGGGTTTATCCATTACGATCTCATGGTAGGTCAACTCTTGTAATACTCATATTCATCAAGATCAATCAAGCAGGAAGTAGGGTATTACCTCCATAGAGAGGGCCCGAACCTGGGTAAACATTGTGTCCCTCGCCTCCTGTTACCATTAGCCTTAGACGCACAGTTCTGGACCCCCTACCCGAGATCCGCCGGTTTTGACACCGACAGCCACCTTCTGCCAGGAGGCGGCACCAGAGTTGGTGCTGGAGCGCGAGGAGATCGCCATCCGTGCGTCAGCCCTCGCCGAGTACACCGACATCAGCATCTTCATAACGAAGCGGGCGGAAAACGGCACTGAGGTGCCCCCGTCCTGGTTCGGGTTGAACCCGGATGATGGGGAGGAATCGGTCGGGGAGATCGCCTCCAGCGAATAAGCCAGCGAGGAGGACAAGGATGAGGAAGGCGGCGGCGGCGCACCAGACGGCGGAGCGACCAGCCGGACTCGGCCCGACCTTGCCTTAGCTAGCGAGTAGCCAGAGACCACATCAACCACCGCCAATGACCCGACCGAGACCCAGCAGTTGGAGGCCCCGCCCGCCGGAGCCACAACCGCCACCGACCTGTCCGAGCTGCCCGAGGAGCCTTCGCCCTAAGCGGCCTTTATCTTTTAAATTTTTCTATCTTGTGCTCAAGAACATCATTAGTTATGCGCAGTTCCACCCACTGGGGTGTATTTTAAACTCTGATGAATGCAAGCATTGGTCCATTTGCAATGTAAATAAGTTTAATTCCCCACATTCTTGCATGCGTTGCCGGGTTCTAACATGATTCTGCCTTTGCTCTTTTTGCCTTTTTCCTTTGTCGTGTTCCTTTGGTCGCCACCTTGCCAGCCAGACAGCCGCGTTGCAGTCTGTGGCTGGGTCAGGGACTTGGTCGTTGATGACCCACAAGTATATGGGGTGAATTGTAGCCTTTTTTCTAAGTAAGAGTGTTGAACCCAACGAGGGGCAGAAGGAAATGACAAGTGGTTTTCAGCAAGGTAATGTCTGCAAGTGCTAAAATTGTAAGTAGCGGAGTAGTTTGTTAGCAAGATAATTTGTAACAAGCAAGTAACAATGGTAGTAAAAAAAGTGCAGCAAGGTAGCCCAATCCTTTTGAGGCAAAGGACAGGCCAAAATGGTCTCTTATGATAAGCAAAGTGTTCTTGAGGGTACACGGGAATTTCATCTAGTCACTTCCATCATGTTGGCTTAATTCGTGTTCGTACTTTGATAATTTGATATGTGGGTGGACTGGTGCTTAGGTGCTGTTCTTACTTGAACAAGCCTCCTACTTATGATTAACCCTCTTGCAAGCATCCACAACTACGAGAAAAGTATTAAGAATAAATTCTAACCATAGCATTAAACTTTTGGATCCAATGGGTCCCTTACGAGATAGCTCATAAATTGGGGTTTAAGTAACTACTCACAAATGATAATCATGCTCAAGATCAGAGGGGTATTAAATGGCATAATGGATCTGAACATATAATCTTCCACCAAATAAACCATATAGTAATCAACTACAAGATGTAATCAACACTACTAGTCACCCACAAACACCAATCTATAGTTTTGGTACAAAGATTGAACACAAGAGATGAACTAGGGTTTGAGAGGAGTTGGTGTTGTTGAAGATGTTGATGAAGATAGCCCTCCCCAAGATGGGAGAGTTTTTGGTCATGATGATGACGATGATTTCCCCCTCCAGGAGGGAAGTTCCCCCGACGGAATCATTCCACCGGAGGGCAAAAGTGCTCCTGCCCAAGTTCTGCCTCGAGACGGCGGCGCTTGGTCCCGAAAGTCCTCTCCCTTATTTTTTCTAGGTCAAAATGACTTATATACTAGAAGAGGGGCACCGGAGGTGGGCCAAGGAGGGCAGCACCCACCAGGGCGCGCTTGGGCCTCCTAGCACGCCCAGGTGGGTTATGCCCACCTGGTGGCCCCCCTCTGGTACTTATTTGCTCCAATAATTCATAAATATTCCATAAAAAATCCTTGGGCAGTTTTAGCTCATTTGGAGTTGTGCAGAATAGGTAGCTGGACGTAGCTTTTTCAGGTCCAGATTTCCAACTGCCAGAATTCTCCCCCTTTGTGTATACCTTGCATATTATGAGAGAAAAGGCATTAGAATTACTCCAAAAGCATTATTATACAATAAAACAACATTAATAACAGTTGGAAAACATGATGCAAAATGGACGTATCAACTCCCCCAAGCCTAGACCTCGCTTGTCCTCAAGTGAAAACCGAAATCGAAAAACATGTCCACATGCTTAGAGAGAGTGGTGTCGATAAAAACAAAAATACGGACATAGCAGCATCATGTAACTTATTATAGCAGCAACAAACTTTAGCATAAAACTTTTATCATAGAATTCTCATGAACAAGTGACAATTCATCACATCATCGAAGTATAAAGAATAAACTTTATTGGAAACTAACAAAGTATGTTCTCAGTCAATTTTGCAACTACAATTCATCATCTTTTCAGGAAGGGTCACGTATTGGAGCCTTTAGGAAGGTCCACATACTCAACCATCATTTAGTCTTTTATAATTGCTAACACTCACCGCCTACACATGGACAAAACGTTTCAACCGAACACATAGAAAGATAGGGGCTTATAGTTTCGCCTCCCAACACACTCACCTCAAGGGTGATGTCAACAATAATAACTCATACTACCCATATTCAACTGGATATATGTGCCTAGATATTTCCTCACCACATGATGCTTGCCAAAGGAGAAAAATAAAAGGAATAGAGAGAAAAACTTTGACTCTTGCATGAAAGTAAATACATGAAAGTAAAAGATAGGCCCTTCGCAGAGGGAAGAAGAGGTTGACATGCGCTTTTTATTTGTATGCTCAACCCCTTATTGCAAGAGAATGTCATGTTATATTGCCCCTTGTGATGGTAACCTTTATTATGCAGTCTCTCGCTTTTATTCTTCACCATCACAAGTTCGTACAATGCTCAATTTTCCCTTACACTAAATGATCTCACACTTTTAGAAGCAATTTTTATTGCCCTTTTTGCAACGATGACAACTTACTTGAAGGATCCTACTCAATCCATAGGTAGGTATGGTGGACTCTCTAACAAGATTTGGGGTTTAAGGGTTTTGGATGCACAAGTAGTATCTCTACTTAGTGAAGAGTTTTTGGCTAGCAAAGATAGGGGCAAGCACCACATGTTCAAGGATCTATGACAATATAACTTCTACGTGAATATGAATAAACATAAATCATTATGTTATCTTCCTTGTCCAATGTCAACAATTTTGGCATATAATATTTTGATGGGTTCTCACAATCATAAAAGATTTCCAGGATAGTATATTTATATGTGAATCTTCCCTTCCCTTATTAATTATTTCATGAGTTGCATCATTGACCAATGCTATGTTTGTCAATCTACAACAAAAATTTTCTACTTATAATTTTTCTTGTGTAATGTTATCACTTACCATAAGATTAGCATATGATCTTTTTTCTTTATTTCCTTTCTTTTTATTGAAACAAGAGAGTAAAGAAGGCAAAACTCAAACTAAACTTTATTATATATCTCGCACACGATTACAAAGATTGATCACTAAGCAAACTCACAAAAAGAAGGGATCGAACTAAACTTTTATTCATCTAATAGCAAAAGATAACCATGGATCGAACTAAGAAAGTAAAGGCAAACGATAGTGGAGATGATACGATACCAGGGCACCTCCACCAAGCTTGGCGAAAGCTAAGGGGAGTGCCCATACCCGATACTCAGTTTTCTTTTGGTGGTGAAGAGGAAGGTGGTGGTGATGAAGTAGAAGGTTTCTTGTCCTCGGGTTTCCATGGGAGAGGCTCACCATCATAGGAGGAAGAGTGAGTCTCTCGGATCCTGCAACTGGAAGCCAAACTCATACCTTTAAACCTTGCCTCATATTCAAAGACTTGGCTTTGAAGGTCATGAATCTGGCTATGGAGGAAGTTGATTTGCTCGTTGAGGGAGAAGACAATGTCCTTCATGGACTTGCCATCTACCTTGAGATCACGGGTATAGTCCGCGATCATGAGGCGATTGGCATTAAGTCCATGTTCCACCATCCCCTTGCACTTGAGGATGTCCTACTCCATAGCTTCAAGCCTGGCCTCCACAGATCTAGTCCCCTTGGGTCGTTGCACACCGCGGATGTGTAGCGCCCCATCGCGCATCTGGATAGCTTGAGGGTGTTGCATCACCTCCCATAGATATGGGTTGCTGACGTTGTCGAAGAACTTGTCTTTGGAGGAGCTTGAAGCGGCCATGATGGATTGGATCTGACAGAAAACAGCAAGAAAACAAAACAAGATATTTCTCTGTGATACGGAGGTTAATAGGTTCGTGAGGTATATAAAGAGTTTGTTTATCTTGGGGAACAAGCAGAACGGAAGAAAAACGGAGTCCGGAAAGTACCTGAGGTGGGCACAACCCACCTGGGCGCGCCTGGTGTATCGTGCCCACCAGGGTCACTTTCCTAGAAGTTTCTTATTTTCCTATTTTTTTAAATATTCCAAAACTGACAAAAAATATTTTTGTGGATTTTTCGGAGTCTGTATACTTACCGTATCACGTACCTCCCTTTTTTTCATGATTCTGGAGTGTTCCGGAAGGTTTCCTTTATGTGTTCTTCTGGTGTCAAAGTTTGGATAATATTGCTTTCAACATTAATGGGCGTACCTGAGATATAGTGTTTTATTCGTTGCCCATTGACAACCTTCGGGTTAGTACCTTCGGCATTATTTATTTTGATAGCTCCGGACCAAACATCCTCGATGACATAGGGTCCTTCCCATTTGGAGAGGAGTTTTCCTGAAAAGAATCTAAAACGAGAGTTGTACAAAAGAACATATTCTCCAACTTTGAACTCATGCTTTTGGATTCTTTTGTCATGGCATCTTTTAACTTTTTCTTTGAATAAATTTGCATTTTCATAAGCCTGGGTTATCCATTCATCTAATGAGCTAATATCAAATAGCCTCTTTTCACAAGCAAGTTTGAAATCATAATTGAGTTCTTTAATTGCCCAATATGCTTTATGTTCTAACTTAAGAGGCAAATGACAAGCTTTTCCATAAACCATTTTATATGGAGACATACCCATAGGATTTTTATAAGTTGTTCTATAAGCCCAAAGTGCATCATCTAATTTCTTAGACCAATTATTTCGGGGCCTATTGACAGTCTTTTGTAAGATTAGTTTTATTTCTCTATCGCTAAGTTCAACTTGACCACTAGACTGAGGATGATAAGGTGATGCAATTCCATGGTTAACATCATACTTAGCAAGCATTTTATGGAAAGCACCATGAATAAAGTGTGAACCACCATCAGTCATTAAATATCTAGGGACTCCAAACCTTGGAAAAATAACTTCCTTAAGAATTTCAATAGAGGTGTCATGATCAACACTACTGGTTGCAATAGCTTCTACCCACTTAGTAACATAATAAATAGCAACCAAAATATGTGTATACCCATTAGAGGAAGGAAAAGGTCCCATCAAATCAAATCCCCAAACATCAAATGGTTCAACAGCAAGTGAATAATTCATAGGCATTTCTTGACGCTTACAGATATTACCTATTCTTTGACATTCATCACAAGATGAGACAAACTTACGGGCATATTTGAAGAGACTAGGCCAATAAAAGCCAGATTGCAATACATTATGAGCGGTTCTATCTCCCACGTGATGTCCTCCATAAGCTTCAGAATGACATTTCCGTAGGATTTGTTCTTGTTCATGCTCAGGTACACAAGTCTAATAATAGCATCTACTCCTTCTTTATAAATATGTGGGTCATCCCAAAAGTAGTGTCTTAAATCATAGAAGATTTTTTTTCTTTTGCTGGTATGTGAAGCTAGGTGGTATGTATTTAGAAACAATATAATTAGCATAGTCAGCATAACAAGGTGTACTATTAGAAACATTTATTGCAGCTAATTGTTCATCAGGAAAGCTATCATTAATAGGTTGTGGGTCATCAAGAATATTTTCAAGCCTAGACAAGTTATCAGCTACGGGGTTCTCTGCTCCTTTCCTATCAGTGATATGCAAATCAAATTCTTGTAACAAAAGAACCCACCTAAAGAGTCTAGGTTTAGCATATTTCTTTTCCATAAAATATTTTATAGCGGCATGATCGATTTGAACAATTACTTTAGAATCAACAATGTAGATCTGAATTTATCACAAGTAAACACCACTGCTAAGAATTCTTTTTCAGCAGTAGCATAGTTTCGTTGAGCACTGTATAGAGTTTGACTAGCATAATCAATAACATTCAGTTTATTATCAACTCTTTGTCCTAGAACAGCACCAACAACATAATCACTAGCATCACACATAATCTCAAAAGGCAAGTTCCATTCAGGTGGTTGAACAACAGGTATAGTAATTAAGGCTTTCTTTAGTGTTTCAAAGGCTTCTACACAATCATCATCAAACACAAAGGGAATATCCTTTTGCAGAAGATTCGTAAGAGGCCAAGAAATTTTAGAAAAGTCTTTGATAAACCTCCTATAGAAACCAGCATGACCAAGGAAACTACGAATACCTTTGATATCTTTAGGACATGGCATTTTCTCAATTGCATCAACCTTGGCTTTGTCCACCTCAATGCCTCTTTCAAAAAAATTATGGCCCAAAACAATACCTTCGGTAATCATAGTGGCACTTCTCCCAATTCAAGACAAGATTTGTTTGTTCACATCTCTGCAAAACTTGATCTACATTGCTTAAACAGTCATCAAAAGACTTCCCATAAACAGAAAAGTCATCCATGAAAACCTCAACAATCTTTTCACAAAAATCAGAGAATATAGCAGTCATACACCTTTGAAAGGTAGCAGGTCCATTACATAAACCAAAAGGCATACGTCTATAAGCAAAAGTTCCAAAAGGACAAGTAAAAGTGGTGTTTTCTGGATCAGGTTGTAAAACAAGTATTTGTGAAAAACCAGAATATCCATCAAGAAAGCAAAAAATGTGTGTGCTTAGATAATCTTTCTAACATTTGATCAATAAAAGTCAGAGGGTAATGGTCTTTTCTAGTTGCTTTATTTAATTTTCTATAATCAATTACCATTCTATAGCATGTGACAATTCTTTGTGGAATGAGCTCATTCTTATCATTAGGGACAACAGTAATACCTCCCTTCTTAGGGACACAATGAACATGACTTACCCATATACTATCAGCTATAGGATAGATTATACCTGCTTCCAGAAGTTCCAATATTTTCATTCTTACCACTTCTATCATCTTCGGATTTAACCGACGTTGGTGATCAACAACGGGTTTAGCATCAGGTTCCATATTAATCTTGTGCTGACATAGAGTGGGACTAATGCCATTAAGATCATCAAGAGTATATCCAATAGCAGCTATGTGCTTCCTTAGAACTTTCAATAATCTTTCTTCTTCATGTTCTGAAAGGTTAGCACTAATATAACAGCATATATCTTTTTCTCATCAAGATAAGCATATTTCAAAGTTTCTGGCAATTGTTTTAATTCAAACACATGATCACCTTTAGGTGGAGGAGGACCTCCTAGAGTTTCAATAGGCAAATTGTGTTTAAGCAGAGGTTGTTGTTCGAAGAAGATTCTATCTATTTCATTTCTTTCACGCATATGAAAATCATTTTCATGGTCTAGCAAGTATTGTTCCAAAGGATTAGTAGGAGGTACATCAATAGAAGCAGGACCAATAATTTCATCTTTACTAGGCAAATCTTTCTTATGAGGTTATCTACTAAACTTGGAAAAATTAAATTCATCAGATTCATCACCAAAGCTAACACCGACAATTTGTTTCTCTATTAGCAAAAATAATGGGACAAAAGTCATCTTGTGGGGAGCTAAGAACAAGAAAATCAGTAGGGTATTTTATAGTTGATCAAAAGGCAGAGGGTAATTATCTTTTCTAGTTGCTTTGTTTAATTTTCTATAATCAATTACCATTCTATAGCATGTGACAATTCTTTGTGTAATGAGCTCATTCTTACATTAGGGACAATAGTAATACCTCCCTTCTTAGGGACACAATGAACAGGACTTACCCATCTAATATCAGCTATAGGATAGATTATACTTGCTTCCAGAAGCTTCAATATTTCCATTCTTACCACTTCTTTCATCTTCGGATTTAACCGATGTTGGTGATCAACAACGGGTTTAGCATCAGGTTCCATATTAATCTTGTGTTGACATAGAGTGGGACTAATGCCCTTAAGATCATCAAGAGTATATCCAATAGCAGCCCTGTGCTTCCTTAGAACTCTCAATAATCTTTCTTCTTCATGTTCTGAAAGATAGCACTAATAATAACATGATATATCTTTTTCTCGTCAAGATAAGCATATTTCAAAGTGGCTGGCAATTGTTTTAATTCAAACACAGGATCATCTTTAGGTGGAGGAGGACCTCCTAGAGTTTCAATAGGAAAATTGTGTTTAAGCAGAGGTTGTTCTTCGAAAAAGATTCTATCTATTTCATTTCTTTCACGCATATGCAAATCATTTTCATGGTCTAGCAAGTGTTGGTCCAAAGGATTAGTAGGAGGTACAGCAATAGAAGCAAGACCAATAATTTCATCCTTACTAGGCAAATCTTGCTTATGAGGTTGTCTAATAAACTTGGAGAAATTAAATTCATGAGATTCATCACCAAAGCTAACACCGACAGTTTGTTTCTCTATTAGAAAAAATAATAGGACAAAATTCATCTTGTGGGGAGCTAAGAACAAGAAAATCAGTAGGGTATTTTATTTTCCCACACAAGACTTCAACATCTCTAAAGAATCCCAATTGGTGATATAGTATCCCTATTAGAAAGTTTAATAGTGACATATATGCCTTCTATTCAGCAGGTACTATTTCATCCTTAATTTCTTTATATAAAGAAAGTGGAATAGCACTCACACGAGCACCTAGGTCACATAACCCATGATAGCAGTGATCTCCTATCTTAACTGAGACAACATGCATGCCAACAATTGGTATGTGTTTATCTTTTAATCAGGTTTGGCAATTCTAGAAGCTTCATCACAGAAGTAAATAACATGTCCATCAATATTATCGACTAAGAGATCTTTAACCATAGCAATACTGGGTTCAACTCTGATTTGTTTAGATGGTTTGGGTGTTCTAACATAACTTTTGTTAACCATAGTTGAAGCTTTAGCATGTTCCTTCATCCTAACAGGGAAAGGTGGTTTTTCAATATAAGCAGTGGGAACAACTGGATCAACATTGTAAATGATATTTTCTTCTTTAGCTTTTACCGGTTCTTTAACTTCTTATTTAGTTGGTGGATGATATTTAAACCACTTCTCCTTAGGGAGATCAACATAGTAGCAAAAGATTCACCAAAGGAAGCTACTATCTCAGAGTCAAGTCCAAATTTAGTGCTAAACTTTTGAAAAGCATCGGTATTCATAACAGATTTAACACAATCAAACTTAAGTTCAATACCTGACTCTTTACCTTCGTCAAGTTCCCAATCTTCGGAGTTGTGTTTAATTCTTTCTAAAAGATACCAACAGAATTCGATAGTATTCTTCACAAAAGAACAAGTACAAGAAGTATCGAGCATGGATTGATCATTACGAGAAAGCCGAGCATAATTTTTTTTGAATAATAATCTCTCTTAATAGCTCATGATTGGGGCATGAATATAACATTTACTTAAGCCTCCCCCAAGCTAGAGTGATACTTTATCCTTCATGAGGCCAAAAATTATATATATAATTCCGATCATGATGAACTAGATGCATATGATAATTTTTTTGATAAAATTCCAATTTAAACGGATTCCAGTTCCAAGATCCAATATCATCGCGTAGCATATACCATGTCAATGATTTTCCCTTCAAAGATAAAGGAAAACCTTCTTCTTAGCTGTCACAACCCTAGCTTAGGCCTTGTCCGTCACTACTTAAGCTTCCCTGCATCATGTTTAAATTCCTCAGAAACTTGGAAATGGGGATGAGAGAAACCGCCAGCACCACTTAATCCAACAAGGGTTACTAAAATACTTTTTTAATGAACCTGAAATGCCCTTCACAAATGTTCATCATCTTTGCCTTGGTCTAGAACCTCTGACAAAAATGGTTCACATTTTTCTAGGACAACATTGGGTCACTAAATTAAATCATATCCTATTTGCATTTGGGCATTTAAATTTTATATAATATTTTAAATGTCCATATTCATGAACTGAAATGTTTGCTGTTGGAAATAATCCAAACAGTGGCCTCAAGCAGTTTCATGATTTTTGAGGTTGTTTTGGTATTTTAAATAAAGCCAAAAAGTTACAGAAAAATAGAAAACAAAAATAAAAGAGAGAGAGTTACCTGGCCTTAGCTGGCTGGCCCAAGTCCTATGCAGCCCTGCTGCGGCCTAGCACTATAGTTGGCCCAGCCCAGCCGCCCCACCGTCTTGAACCTCCTGCCAGTAGGCAGGAGGGCGTGTGCTCGCCGCACGTGCGCTACCTCCACCCTGCCTTGCTGCCCCCTCGACGCCCTGGATGCCTCCAACGTCGCCACGCACCCCCCGGGCCCTGTCACTCTCTCGTTGAGCTCCTCCCCTCCTTTGGCTCTCTCGCATGCAACCACCGAGTGGAGCTCGTTGCCGCCGCTCGTCGTTGCCGTGGCCAGAGCCACCACCCCGCCTCTCTGTGCTGCCAGAGGCTCCGCATCGATGCCACGGAGCTCCAAGACGAAGCACGAGCCCGTGGGATGCCTGAAGCGACGCCATCATCATCATCTTTGCCATTGGCCGCCAGAGATCCCCCTCGCCGCCTCGCTCGCTCTAGCCCCTCCGCGAGCTCGTTGAGGCCTGATACGTCTCCAATGTATCTATAATTTTGATTGTTCCATGCTATTATATTATCTGTTTTGGATGTTTATGGGCTTTACTATACACTTTCATATTATTTTTGGGACTAACCTATTAAACGGAGGCCTAACCCAAATTGTTGTTTTCTTGCCTATTTCAGTGTTTCGAAGAAAAGGTATATCGAACGGAGTCCAAACGGAATGAAACCTTCGGGAGAGTTATTTTTGCAACGAATGCAATCCAGGAGACTTGGAGTAGACGTCAGGGAAGCTTCGAGGAAGCCACGAGGGTCCAGGGCGCGCCCTACCCCCCTGGGCGCGCCCTTGACCCTCGTGGGCCCCTCGTGGCTCCCCTGACCGACTTATTTCGCCTATATATATATATCCATATACCCCAAAAACATCTGAGAGCACCATAGATCAGGAGTTTCGCCACCACAAGCCTCTATAGACACCAAAAACCAATCGGGACCCGGTTCCGACACCCTGCCGGAGGGGGGATCCCTCACCCGTGGCCATCTTCATCATCCCGGCGCTCTCCATGACGAGGAGAGAATAGTTCACCCTCGGGGCTGAGGGTATGTACCAGTAGCTATGTGTTTGATCTCTCTCTCTCCCGTGTTCTTGAGGTGGCACGATCTTGATGTATCGCGAGCTTTGCTATTATAGTTGGATGTTATGGTGTTTCTCCCCCTCTACTCTCTTGTAATGGATTGATTTTTCCCTTTGAAGTTATCTTATCAGATTGAGTATTTAAGGATTTGAGAACACTTGATGTATGTCTTGCATGTGCTTATCTGTGGTGACAATGGGATATTCACGTGATCTACTTGACGAACGTTTTGGTGATCAACTTGCGGGTTTAGTGACCTTGTGAACTTATGCATACGGGTTGGCACACATTTTCGTCTTGACTCTTCGGTAGAAACTTTGGGGCACTCTTTGAAGTACTTTGTGTTGGTTGAATAGATGAATCTGAGATTGTGTGATGCATATCGTATAATCATGCCCATGGATACTTGAGGTGACATTGGAGTATCTGGGTGACATTAGGGTTTTGGTTGATTTGTGTCTTAAGGTGTTATTCTTGTACGAACTCTATGATAGATTGAACAGAAAGAATAGCTTCGTGTTATTTTACTACGGAGTCTTGAATAGATCGATCAGAAAGGATAACTTTGAGGTGGTTTCGTACCCTACAATAATCTCTTCATTTGTTCTCCGCTATTAGTGACTTTGGAGTGACTCTTTGTTGCATGTTAAGGGATACTTATATGATCCAGTTATGTTATTATTGTTGAGAGAACTTGCACTAGTGAAAGTATGAACCTTAGGCCTTGTTTCCTAGCATTGCAATACCATTTGTCCTCACTTTTATCATTAGTTACCTTGATGTTTTTATAATTTCAGATTACAAAAACCTATATCTACCATCCATATTGCACTTGTATCACCATCTCTTCGCCGAACTAGTGCACCTATACAATTTACCATTGTATTAGGTGTGTTGGGGACACAAGAGACTCTTTGTTATTTGGTTGCAGGGTTGTTTGAGAGAGACCATCTTCATCCTACGCCTCCCACGGATTTATAAACCTTATGTCATCCACTTGAGGGAAATTTGCTACTGTCCTACAAACCTCTGCACTTGGAGGCCCAACAACGTCTACAAGAAGAAGGTTGCGTAGTAGACATCAAGCTCTTTTCTGGCGCCGTTGCTGGGGAGGTGACTGCTTGAAGGTATATCTTTAGATCATGCAATCGAATCTTTTAGTTTCTTGTTTTATCACTATTTTAGTTAATAAAATAAAACTACAAAAAATGGAATTGAGTTTGCCTCATACACTTCATCTTTTTAATATCTTTCTTGAGAATGATGGAATGGAAAATTGTGCTCAAGTGCTAGAAGAAGAAGTCTATGAAATGTTTGGCACTAAATCTTTGAATAAGGAGCATGATTGAAATGTTGTTAGTATGAAATCTTCGAATATCCTTGGTACTAATGATGATTGCACTAGTCATGATGAAAATGTCTCTTATAAGCATGTCAACTTTTGTGGTGCATAGAGTTTGCAAGTACACATCAAATAGGGAAGATAGATTTTGCAAGAGGCATAAGTATTTAGAAACTAAATGTTTGCAAGATAGGCTAGATGTTTGTGCTGAAAATTTAAAATTTCTTTGCCATCCTTGTGAACTTTGCAATGAACGTGATCATTTAAATCCCCAATGCAAATTGTTTCATGATCATATCGTGTCCAAAAATTTTGATGACTTGATTTCCCTTGCACATCATAATGAACTTAGCTTGCTTTTGGGTTATGAAGAATTAAAATGTTTAACTAAAGATATGCCAGAATTTGTCCTTGATAAAGTTCTTGATTTTGATCTAGAAGAAATTTTTATGTATTGTGCGGTGAATTGCATTGAAAATCCTTATATTTCCAATTACATAAAGAAAAGAAAACAAATAGAATATGAAGAGAATACTAATGAAAGGGAAGAGACTTCCCAATATCCTCCTATTATTTCTTATGATGAATCAGGTAACGAGGAGGAGCTTTCTATTCAACCAATCTCATTAATAAGGAGCTCAAAAAAGAGGGTTAAACCCTCACACGATGTGAAGAAGAAAAAGAAAAGACGGAGAAGCAAAGGTAGAAAGGTATCCCTCCCAAATGATGTTGCTCCTATTACTCATTGTGATGATGATAATTGCTATACTATTGGTGCTATCCATACTATTAATGATGAGAGTGATTATGCTTATGATATGAAAAGGCCCAAGCTTGGGGATGCTATGTTTGATGAGAGTGACTTGTTTGAGAATATATTTTCTGCAATTAATGTTTGTCCGCAGCTTGGGGATGCTATGTTTAATGAATATGATATTTTTAGTCTCCCAAGTTTCGAGGAGCAAATTTATTATGATGATAGCATGCCTCCTATTTATGATGGTTATATTGATGAAAGTGGGTTTGGAAGAGTGTCAACTTTAGGAAGTAATGATCCCACTATTTTGGACGATGTTGAATCTTATTGTGATAATTATGAAAGTGGATTTGGAGAGGTCATGACTTTATTTAGTAATGATTCCACTATCTTGGAAGAGGTTTCAATTGATTATGATAAGAACAAAGTTGCTACTTATGATGATTATTGTGATAACACTTATGCTATAAAAAGTAGTGATGATTATATTTATAAAACTTGTCATGATTATGATTACCCTTTTCTGAACATTACTCTTTTAATATGGAAACAATTTATAGTATTCGAGTCTCTTATGATACTCCCACTATTCCGAATAAGAAGAATTTTTCTTATGTGGAGAGTAGTAAAATTTCTATGCAAGTAGATCATGAAAAGAATGCTTTATGTGCTGGTTATATTGTTGAATTCATTCATGATGCTATTTAAAATTATTACGAGGGGGTAATATATGCTTGTAGGAGATGCAATGATATCAAGTTTCCTCTCTATGTGCTTAAAGTTTTAAAGTTATGCTTTTTTTGCCTTCCTATGCTAGTTGATTATTGTTCCCATAAGTTGTTTGCTCACAAAATCCCTATGCACAGGAAGTGGGTTAGACTTAAATGTGCTAGTCATATTCTTCATGATGCTCTCTTTATGTTTCAAATCTTATCTTTTATGTGAGCATCATTGAAATCATCATGCCTAGCTAGGGGCGTTAAACGATAGCGCTTGTTGGGAGGCAACCCAATTTTACTTTTGTTATTTGCTTTTTGCTACTGTTTAGTAATAAATAATTCATCTAGCCTCTGTTTAGATGTGGTTTTATGTTTTAATTAGTGTTTGTGCCAAGTAGAACCTTTGGGAAGACTTGGGTGAAGTGTTTGTGATCTTGCTGTAAAAAACAGAAACTTTAGTGCTCACGAGATTAGCTGCCATTTTTTACTGGAGAGCGCTTTTAGGTGGATTCTTTTTGCAGATGATTAATAGACAAATTCCTCAGGTTCACCAATTTATTTAAGAATTTTTGGAGTTACATAAGTATTCGAATGATACAGATTCCTACAGACTGTTCTGTTTTTTGACAGATTCTGTTTTCTTTGTGTTGTTTGGTTATTTTGATAAATCTATGAGTAGTATCGGAGGGTATGAAGCATATAGAAGTTGTAATACGGTAGATATTACACCAATATGAATTTATAATGAGTTCACAACAGTACCTAAGTGGTGATTTAATTTCTTACACTAACGGAGCTTACGAGTTTTCTATTGAGTTTTGTGTTGTGAAGTTTTCATGTTTTGGGTAAAGATTCGATGGACTATGGAATAAGGAGTGGCAAGAGCCTAAGCTTGGGGATGCCCAAGAAACCCCAAGGTAATATTAAAGGACAACCAAGAGCCTAAGGTTGGGGATGCCCCGTAAGGCATCCCCTCTGTCGTCTTGTTTCATCGCTAACTCTACTTGGAGCTATATTTTTATTCACCACATGATATGTGTTTTGCTTGGAGCGTCTTGTATGATATGAGTCTTTGCTTTTTAGTTTACCACAATCATCCTTGTTGTACACACCTTTTGGGAGAGACACGCATGATTCAGAATTTATTTAGAATACTCTATGTGCTTCACTTATATCTTTTGAGCTAGACAATTTTGCTCTAGTGCTTCACCTATATATTTTTAGAGCACGGCGGTGGTTTTATTTTGTAGAAATTATTGATCTCTCATGCTTCACTAATATTATTTTGAGAGCGTTTTAGAACAGCATGGTATTTTCTATGGTTATTAAATTGGTCCTAATATGATGGGCATCCAAGTTGGGTATAATAAAAACTATCATATAGAGTGCATTGAATACTATGAGAAGTTTCATGCTTGATGATTGTTTTGAGATATGAGGATGGTAATATTAGAGTCATGCTAGTGGAGTAGTTGTGAATTTGAGTAATACTTGTGTTAAAGTTGGCATGTCCCGTAGCATGCACGTATGGTAAAAGTTGTGTAACAAATTTGTAGCATGGGATGCTATTTTGATTGCCTTCCTTATGAGTGGAGGTCGGGATCGCGCGATGGTTAACTCCTACCAACCCTTCCCCTAGGAGGATGCGTAGTAGTACTTTGCTTCCAGGGATAATAAACTTTTGCAATAAGTATATGAGTTCTTTATGACTAATGTGAGTCCATGGATTATACGCACTCTTACCCTTCCATCATTGCTAGACTCTACGGTACCGTGCATTGCCCTTCCTCACCTTGAGAGTTGGTGCAAACTTCGCCGGTGCATTCAAACCCCGTGATACGATACGCTCTATCACACATAAACCTCCTTATATCTTCCTCAAAACAGCCACCATACCTACCTATTATGGCATTTCCATAGCCATTCCGAGATTGCCATGCAACTTTCCACCTTTCCGTTTATTATGACACACTCCATCATTGCCATATTGCCTTGCATGATCATGTAGTTGACATCATATTTGTGGCAAAGCCACCTTAATAATTTTTCATACATGTCACTGTTGATTCATTGGCTATCCCGGTACACCGCCAGAGGCACTCATATAGAGTCATATCTTGTTCTAGTATCAAGTTGTAATCCATGAGTTGTAAGTAAATAAAAGTGTGATGATCATCATTATTAGAGCATTGTCCCAAGTGAGGAAAGGGTGATGGAGACTTTGATTCCCCCACAAGTCAGGATGGGACTCCGGACAAAAAAAATGAAAAAAATGAAAAAAAGAGAAGGCCCAAAAAAATTGATTGAGAGAAAAAAGAGAGAAGGGGCAATGCTACTATCCATTTACCACACTTGTGCTTCAAAGTAGCACCATGATCTTCATGATAGAGAGTCTCCTATTTTGTCACTTTCATATACTAGTGGGAATTTTTCATTATAGAACTTGGCTTGTATATTCCAATGATGGACTTCCTCAAAATGCCATAGGTCTTCGTGAGCAAGCAAGTTGGATGCACACCCACTTAGTTTCTTTTGTTGAGCTTTCATACATTTATAGCGCTGGTGCATCCATTGCATGGCAATACCTACTCCTCGCATTGACATCAATTGATGGGCATCTCCATAGCCCATTGATTAGCTGCGTCAATGTGAGACTTTCTCCTTTTTGTCTTCTCCACACGACCTCCATCATCATATTCTATTCCACCCATAGTTCTATATCCATGGCTTACGCTCATGTATTGCGTGAGAGTTGAAAAAGCTTAAGCGCGTTAAAAAGTATGAACCAATTGCTTGGCTGAAATCGGGGTTGTGCATGATGGGAGTATTTTGTGTGACGAAAATGAAACATACCTAACTATATGATTTTGTAGGGATAAGCTTTCTTTGGCTATGTTATTTTGATAAGACATGATTACTTGTTAGTATGCTTGAAGTATTACTATTCTTATGTCAATAATGAACTTTTATCTTGAATCATTTGGATCTAAACATTCATGCCAAAATAAAGAAAATTACATTGAGAAATATGCTAGGTAGCATTCCACATCAAAAATTATGTTTTTATCATTTACCTACTCGAGGACGAATAGGAATTAAGCTTGGGGATGCTTGATACTTCTCCAACGTATCTATAATTTTTGATTGTTCCTTGCTATTATATTACCATTTTTGGATGTTTATGGGCTTTACTATACACTTTTATATTATTTTTGGGACAAACCTATTAACCGGAGTGTCGGTGTCAAAACCGGCGGATCTCGGGTAGGGGGTCCTGAACTGTGCGTCTAGGCGGATGGTAACAGGAGACAAGGGACACGATGTATTACCCAGGTTCGGGCCCTCTTGATGGAGGTAAAACCCTACGTCCTGCTTGATTAATATTGATGATGTGTGTTACAAGAGTAGATCTACCACGAGATCAAGGAGGCTAAACCCTAGAAGCTAGCCTATGGTATGATTGTTGTTCGTCCTACGGACTAAAGCCATCCGGTTTATATAGACACTGGAGAAGGCTAGGGTTACACAGAGTCGGTTACAATGGTAGGAGATCTACATATCCGTATCGCCAAGCTTGCCTTCCACGCCAAGGAAAGTCCCATCCGGACATGGGAAGAAGTCTTCAATCTTGTATCTTCATAGTCTTGGAGTCCGGCCGATGATGATAGTTCGGCTATCTGGACACCCCCTAGTCCAGGACTCCCTCAGTAGCCCCTGAACCAGGCTTCAATGACGACGAGTCCGGCGCGCATATTGTCTTCGACATTGCAAGGCGGGTTCCTCCTCCAAATAATTTATGGAAGATTGTGAACACCAGGACAGTGTCCGGCTCTGCAAAATAAATTCCACGCACCACCGTAGAGAGAATAATATTTACACAAGTTCAATCTGCTGACGTATTTGGTGGCGTGATGTCACACCACTACCAAGCCTTTACTTGAATCGTTTTTATTGTACCACCTCAGCGTGTTTAGCGAAGCGGTTTCCTTGGCACGTCTTGTCGAAGCAGAGATCGTGTTCCCCTTATTCTGGGATTCCCGTCAATACGGACGTGGGTAACCCAACCGCGCCATTGATTGCGGCGCTTGAGAGATAAGCGAGTTTTATCATGCCGGTGCGGACACATGTTTTTGTCCGCCCATATAAGGGGATAAAGATCCAACCCTTTTACCTGCACCTTCTTCCTCCTTGGCTTATCCATCTCCGCGAACTCGAGCTCCAGCGCCCAAGTACGCACATCTCACCTCAACCTCCTCCAACTATGTCTGGAGCGGGAGGCAAGTGGATGGCCTCCTCCGTCACGGAGGGGCACATCCAGAAGCTGCGCAGCGCCGGATATTTGTCCAGCAACGTCGCGCATCGGCTCCCCGACGAGGGAGATCTCATCCCCATCCCCAGGCCCCATGAGAGGGTAGTATTTCTTCCCCATTTCCTCCGTGGACTGGGCTTCCCACTCCATCCCTTTGTCCGGGGGCTCATGTTCTACTACGGCCTAGATTTCCATGATCTGGCCCCGAATTTCATCCTCAATATCTCGGCGTTTATCGTCGTGTGTGAGGCCTTCCTCTGCATCCAGCCCCACTTCGGCTTGTGGCTCAAGACCTTCAGTGTCAAGCCGAAGGTTGTGAAGGGCAGCCAAGCGGAGTGCGGAGGCGCCATGGTGGGCAGGATGTCCAACGTTACTTGTCTTGAGGGAACTTTTGTGGAAACCATTAAGGGGTGGCAGTCGGGGTGGTTCTACATCACCGAGCCGCGTCACCCTGAATGGGCAGCGGCCCCCGAATTCAGATCTGGCATCCCCACACGGCTCACCTCCTGGAAAGAGAGCGGCTGGACATGGGGTGATTCGGAGGAGCTGACCGGACTCCAAGCCTGCATCCAAAAGCTAGTGGACAAGAAGCTCAAGCTTGCCAACGTATTCCAGGTCATGCTCATCTGCCGGATTCTCCCGTGCCAACGACGGGACTTCAACATGTGGGAGTTCGATCCGGCGCAGCACCAGACTTTGAGCGGGCTCTTCGACACTACGTACGAAGATGTCTGGAAGGTGTTGTTCAAGGGCGCCAAGGCTCCCGCATCCGCTACCGAAGATCGCGGATTCAGCTCACAGCGTCCGGCTGACGAGGTAAGTGATTTTGTCCTTTACAGGATGCTTGTTTTCCATAGTTTGACTCTATGCGGGATCTAAACTCCCTCTCCTTTGACAGGACTGGCTGGCAAAGGCCGAGCAAACTATCTGTCCGGCCCCATTGCCAGAGGACCCAGCGGACGCCCGCTTAATGGGGCTACTGGCTCCGGCACCCCATGTGGTGCCGGAGAAGAAGGCCAAGAAGAAGGCCACGGGGACTCGGAAGAGTTCCCGTTTTCAGGTGTTATCAGATGATGACTCCGAGGCCGACTCCTCTCACAAAGGCGAGGAGGAGAAGAAGAAAGCCTCTCCCCCAGCGGGG
>NC_041387.1:480255050-480325186 GCF_002162155.2 Triticum dicoccoides | reverse complement strand
GAAGAAAAGGAAGGCCTCCCCAACAAGAGAGGCCGAAGGGTCCAAGAAGGGAAAAACTCTTTCCTCGGACTGCTCCGCCAACGCCAGTGACGACGATGAGGACTGCCCCCAAGGTCCAAGCCCCTGGCGAGATCGTAAGTATCCGAACTCCCGAATAACTTCATGGTTTTTCTTTTTGCCGCATAATGTCTTTCTAATGCCGCATATAACCCTGCAGTCCGCCCAAGGATGATCTTCACGCTTCGTCGAGCGGGTCCTTAGGTGCGTCAGATATGGATTCTCTCCCGACCGCCTCCACCCCCCGTGATGCGGACGATGCCGAGGTGGGATCCCGGGAAGGGACCCACCCGGAGGAGGAGGCCCCGGAGGTGTCGCAGAACAACCTCCCGGACTTTGCACCGGACTCGGCCCCGGAACCCATAACGATTCCGGAGTCTGGCAGGCGGCCCCTTTGTAAGAAGGGCAAGACCGTGACGCCGACAGCCTCCGTCCAACCGGAGGCGCCGGATAGCTTGTTGGAGGCGCTCAATGGCGCCTCCATCGAAGAGGAACACCACACTGTTATGAGTGCGGTGATTCAGAAGGTTCAGCTTGCCAAGAGCGGGCTGACCGAAGCCTGCAACAGCCTTCTAACAGGCTTTGAGGTAAGAATTTTGATATATGTAAAATAGTACCACATAGACAGTAGCCCCTGATGCTTGGTTTGGTGTTCGGAAAGAAAAGCCGGACTGAGGATCTAAAAAGATATACGCAGGAGTCATAAAAAATATGTCAATATGGGATTGCAGGCTGTGCTGCTGACCTCTGCTGCACTGACTGCGGAGGTCAATACTTTGAAGGAAAGCCTCGAGCGGTCCGAGAACAAGCTCGGCCGTGCCAAGAAGCAGTTCGAGGACAAGGAAGGTGAGTAATACCTTATTAAAATTGTACCTTATAGAAAAGGATTTGGTTGCAAGAAAAATGACAAGGATAACGTGGATATAGCAGGGGCCATAAACGAGGTGGCGACCCTGAAGGAGGCGGTGTCCGTGGCCGAACGTAATGCGGCCGCGGAACGCACCGAGCGAGAGAAGAAGAAGGCGCGGGTGGCGGAGGTAAAGCAAGAGCTCCAGGCTCTCATGGAAAAACATGAGAGTTTGGAGCGTGACTCGAAGCCTCGAGAGTCCGAGCTTGCGACGGCTCTTGAGAGTGCCAAAGCCGCTAAGGCCGAAGCCTATAAGGCCCTCCAGGAAGTCGAGGCGTTGAAGAAAATAGCGGCGGGTAAGGCGTTTTTCATGTAAAGTAAGCATGTGAGTGTGAATTACATATCACTTACCCGAATTCGGAGCTCTCCAGGAGCGTTCACAGATCTGCCCCGCAGCGTGTCCGATGATGCCGCTTTCTACAGGGCCGAGGAGGGGAGCTCGATGGAGAAGGTCTTCTGGTCTCAGTATGCTAAGGCCGGACATCCGGTGCCCCTTAGCGACCAGCTGAAGCAGCTGGTCGAGCTCCACAAGGTGGTCGAACAGGCCATGAAGGGCCTCATAGTTCGGCTATGGCCTAAGGAGGCCATGCCTGGGAGCTACTTCGGCCTGGTGCGGCGGCTGGTGGATGCGTGCCCGTGGGTTGAAGTCATCAAGCACTCCGCCTGTATTGAAGGTGCCCGTCGGGCCCTTGCCCACGCAAAGGTGCACTAGGGCAAGATGGATGCCCAGAAGCTTGTGACGGACGCACCACCGCAGGGCAAGGAGCATCGCACGCCCGAGATGTATTATAAGAGTGTCCTGAAGGGTGCCCGCATTATTGCGGGTGAGTGCTCCAAAGATGTAATATTTGAGTAGACTCGCATTTTGTTATCCTGTGCGCTAAAAACTTAGTTCATATGCGCTAAGCAACGCTTGTTAATTTAAAATATTACCTTCTGTGTGGCTGTTTATCAAATCTGAGAGATGGCAAGTCGTCGGCTTCAGCCCCCATGCCACGAGTGCTGGGGTGTTCGGGATAAACTTGAGCACTCTTGTTCCCATTTTTGGGTCCATCTAGGGAGGCGCTCAACACAACGAACAAGGCAACCAGACTTATAATGCTTGAACACTCTCACTTAGCCATAGAATTCTATAATTTTAAATTTCAGCGAAGCCCCTAGTCTTCGGAAGGCCGAATTTGGGGCGCTATCCACGCCTGGGCCAGACAAAGCTGGCTCCTCGCTCTAAGCGGCATAAGTCTTTAGGGACTCGCAAAAAACCTCTCGAACAGCGACTGTCTCTCGCCTCATCATGACGGTCAGTTTTAGCTTTCTCCACTGAGGCGCTCGCCCAGCTCAACTGGGGCGCAATCACAGTGGTTCTCCCAGTGCTACCTTAGCCGATACAATGGAACGTAAGGTACCAAAACATGGGAGCCGGGCAAACCCAACTATTGACCCAAGACATGATTCGGAGCCGATGCATATAATGCTATAAGTTTGGGGTGCCGCACTTGTGAAAGTGTTCGGACTTATCACACCATGATGCGGGAAACATAAGCCCCTGGTGTATTTAGCCGTACCAAAATGTACGGATGCAACATGTCATAAATGAACATATGTATAAGAAAGAAATGCAATTGGAAGCAAAAAGGTGCTGCATTACTTATTCAAGAAAAACTGATGTAAATGCAGAACGATACAAATGGTGCGATAAGCAAGGGATGGGACTATTAAACATGTCCCCTTCCAGGGGTAGGCTGCGGAATGGTGCATAAAACAGATTTAATGCTCGTAATGGAGACCACTTGGATATTCGTTGTAGCCTTTCTCCTTCCCTGGCTGTTGCATCGTGAGTTCGGCAGGTCTGCTGTCGGACAGGGCCTCGGACGAATGGAGTCCTGTGGGTAAAAATAAAACGAAAAAATAAAAAAAGAACGACACACTTGAGAGCCCCTGGTGTGGTTGATCCGATTCTGGGCCTATCGTGGTCCTGCCCCTCTCCCCATGCCCATGGTATCTTCAGAGCATAATGGTGTATGCGAAGGACCTGTCTTGACGTTTTGCAGGGGCTGGGGTTGGGGGCGCACTGCTACACGTGCTCGGAATGTGCCATGTGGTCTTGTTGTAGGTTACTCCGAGCGCGTTTAGCCGTGTCCGGCCGCTTAACTACCGGACTCGAGAATTGCCTTAAGAGGCTGCATTGTACTTCTGCCGCGAGAGCCGCTGTATGTTCCTCCATTTGGAGAGAGCGTTCAGTGTTTCCATTGACCGTGATGACTCCTCGAGGGCCTGTCATCTTGAGCTTGAGGTATGCGTAGTGCGGCACCACGTTGAACTTTGCAAACGCGGTAGTCCGAGCAGGGCATGATAGCCGCTGCGGAACGGAACTATGTCGAAGATTAACTCCTCGCTTCGGAAGTTATCCGGGGATCCGAAGACCACTTCCAGTGTAACTAAGCCTGTACAATTGGCTTCTACACCTGGTATGACGCCTTTAAAGGTCGTCTGGGTAGGTTTAATCCTTGAGGGGTCTATGCCCATTTTACGCACTGTATCCTAATAAAGCAGGTTCAGGCTGCTGCCGCCGTCCATCAGGACTCTGGTGAGGTGAAATCCATCAACGATTGGGTCTAAAACCAATGCGGCGAATCTGCCGTGGCGGATGCTGGTGGGGTGGTCCCTTCGGTCAAAAGTGATCGGGCAGGAGGACCATGGATTGAACTTCGGGGCAACTGGCTCCATCGCGTATACATCCCTGAGTGCACGCTTCCGCTCCCTTTTGGGTATGTGTGTTGCGTATATCATGTTCACCGTCTGCACTTGTGGGGGGAAACCCTTCTGTCCTCTATTGTTCAGTGGTCGGGTCTCTTCCTCGTCATCGCTATGCAGCCCCTTGTCATTGTTTTCGGCAATTAACTTGCCTGCCTGCTTGAATACCCAACAGTCCCTGTTGGTCTGGTTGGCTGGCTTTTCGGGGGTGCCGTGTATCTGGCACGAGCGGTCGAGTATTCGGTCCAAATTGGACGGACCCGGAGTAGTTCTTTTGAATGGCTTTTTCCGCTGACCGGGTTTAGACCTTCTGAATCCGGCATTGACTGTCGTATCTTCACTATTATCGCCGTTAATGCGGCGTTTGTTTTTGTTGCGACGCGACCTGCCATTACGGTCCTTGATATCTAGACTGCCAGAATTTTTGCTGAGGTTGTTGCTACGTGCTAGCCAGCTGTCCTCACCCGCGCAGAAGCGGGTCATGAGTGATGTGAGGGCGGCCATGGATTTCGGCTTTTCCTGTCCCAGGTGCCGGGCAAGCCACTCATCGCGGATGTTATGTTTGAAGGCCGCGAGGGCCTCTGCATCCGGACAGTCGACGATTTGGTTTTTCTTGGTTAAGAACCATGTCCAGAATTGTCTGGCCGATTCATCTGGCTGCTGAATTATATGGCTTACGTCGTCAGCGTCTGGTGGTCGCACATACGTGCCTTGGAAGTTATCGAGGAATGCGGCTTCCAGGTCTTCCTAACTCCCGATTGACTCTGCTGGCAGGCTGTTAAGCCAATGTCGGGCTGGTCCATTAAGTTTGAGTGGGAGATATTTGATGGCGTGAAGATCGTCACCGCGGGCCATGTGGATGTGGAGGAGATAGTCTTCGATCCAAACCGCGGGGTCTGTTGTGCCATCGTAAGATTCAATATTCACGGGTTTAAACCCTTCGGGGATTTGATGATCCATTACTTCATCTGTGAAGCATAGTGGGTGTGCGGCGCCTCTGTACTAGGCAAGATCACGATGGAGCTCAAAAGAGCTTTGTCTATTTTGTTCGGCCCGACCAGACTTACTGTGTCCGGCGCGAAGGTTGTCGTCGCGTATCATGGGGCGCCCACGCGATCCATAGATCGATCTTGATTGTCTTGCCTTATCCTCCAATATATCTCGCAAGTCCGGAGCGTTCCCCTGTGGCCTTGTGCTTTTCGAGCGATGCCGGGGTACGGTTCTAGTGAAGGGCCTAGAGGCCTCTCTGTCGCGACCATGGGGTGGTCGGTCAGCCGTATTGTCTGCTGGTGATGCAGGTTCATACGCCTCCTCCTCTAATCGGGGGAGCAGCTTGTGTTTAGGGTAGCTTTTGGAGGGGCGTTCGAGCTCATGCTCTTCGACCGCGAGGACTTTAGTCCATCTGTCGGCTAGCAGATCTTGATCAGCTCTAAGCTGTTGCTGCTTTTTCTTGAGGCTGTTCGCTGTGGCCATAAGCCTGCATTTAAAACGCTCTTGTTCGACGGGATCCTCAGGCACGACGAATTCGTCGTCGTCGAGGCTTGCCTCGTCTCCGGAGGGAGGCATATAATCCTCTACCTCTTCTTCTGCCGCTCTCTCATGAGGGCTGGCGTCTCCGTCCTCCTGTGCTGAATCTTGCTGGAGTGGGTTGTCTTCGGCACTGTCTGGGGTGTTATTATCTCCGGTGCCGGAATCTTCATTCTTGCTGTGGCGGGATTTAGAGCGGCGCCGCTGACGCCGGCGCTTGGGCTGTTTCTTGGAGGGGTCATCCTCTGTTGTTCCATCGCCATTCCCATCCTTTGGGATATACACCATGTATATGTCATATGATGAGGTGGCTTTCCAGTGCCCGGTAGGCGCTGGTTCTTGGTCGTCTCCCGCATCGTCGTCCATACCGTCGATGTCTTCAGAGTCATAGTCTAGCATGTCGGTTAGATCGTCGACAGTGGCTACTAAGTGGGTGGTGGGTGGGCTTTGAATTTCTTCGTCGTCCGCATCCCAACCGTCCTGACCGCAGTCCGGCCAGGGCTCTCCTGATAACGAGAGATACTTTAGCGAACTCAAGATGTCGCCGAAAGGTGAGTGTTGAAAGATGTCCGCAGCGGTGAACTCCATGATCGGTGCCCAATCGAATTCGATTGGAGGGGGCGTAGGAGGTTCGGAGTCCGGCAAGGAGTCCAGCACCTCGGAGTCACGAGCTTAATGAGGGACAAGGTTAGTGTTCTGCTCTATCGCCGTAGAGGTTGCAGCCCCCGAGGCGGTGTCTAGCCATCAGTCCTCGATCTGCGCAGCCGGCTCCGAATTGAAGATCGGAGCGGGCTCGAGTGCGGCCTCCAGGGTACTGTCCGGCTGCAGAGCTAAATCATGCCCGTCGTGACAGTGCGGCGCGCTTGGCTGTGGCTCAAATCCATCGAAGATCAAGTCCCCGCGGATGTCAGCCGTGAAGTTCAAACTTCCAAATCTGACCTGACGGCCAGGGGCGTAGCTTTCGATCTGCTCCAGATGGCCAAGCGAATTGGCCCGCAGTGCAAAGCCGTCGAATACGAAGATCTGTCCGGGGAGCAAGGCCTCACCCTGGACTGCATCGTTGTTGATGATCGAAGAAGCCATCGAGCCTATCGGTGATGACACAGAGGAAATCTCAATGAAAGCACCAATGTCGGTGTCAAAACCGGTGGATCTCGGGTAGGGGGTCCCGAACTGTGCGTCTAGGCGGATGGTAACAGGAGACAAGGGACACGATGTTTTACCCAGGTTCGGGCCCTCTTGATGGAGGTAAAACCCTACATCCTGCTTGATTAATATTGATGATGTGTGTTACAAGAGTAGATCTACCACGAGATCAAGGAGGCTAAACCCTAGAAGCTAGCCTATGGTATGATTGTTGTTCGTCCTACGGACTAAAGCCATCCGGTTTATATAGACACTGGAGAAGGCTAGGGTTACATAGAGTCGGTTACAATAGTAGGAGATCTACATATCCGTATCGCCAAGCTTGCCTTCCACGCCAAGGAAAGTCCCATCCAGACACGGGACGAAGTCTTCAATCTTGTATCTTCATAGTCTTGGAGTCCGGCCGATGATGATAGTTCGGCTATCCGGACACCCCCTAGTCCAGGACTCCCTCACGGAGGCCCAACCCAAATTGTTGTTTTCTTGCCTATTTTAGTGTTTCAAAGAAAAGGAATATCAAATGGAGTCCAAACAGAATGAATCCTTCCAGAGAGTTATTTTTGGAACGAACGCAATCCCGGAGACTTGGAGTAGACGTCAGGGAAGCTTCGAGAAAGCCACGAGGGTCCAGGGCATGCCCTACCCCCTGGGTGCGCCCACCACCCTCGTGGGCCCCTCGTGGCTCCCCTAACCGACTTCTTTCGCCTATATATATATATATCCATATACCCCAAAAACATCCGAGAGCACCATAGATCGGGAGTTCCGCAGCTGCAAGCCTCTGTAGCCACCAAAAACCAATCGGGACCCTGTTCTGGCACCCTGTTGGAGGGGGGATCCCTCACCGGTGGCCATCTTCATCATCTCGACACTCTCCATGACGAGGAGGGAGTACTTCACCCTCGGGGCCGAGGGTATGTACCAGTAGCTATGTGTTTGATCTCTCTCTCTCTTGTGTTCTTGAGGTGGCACGATCTTGATGTATCGTGAGCTTTGCTGTTATAGTTGGATCTTATGATGTTTCTCCCCCTCTACTCTCTTGTAATGGATTGAGTTTTCCCTTTGAAGTATCTTATCGGATTGAGTCTTTAAGGATTTGAGAACACTTGATGTATGTCTTGCATGTGCTTATCTATGGTGACAATGGGATATTCACGTGATCTACTTGATGTATGTTTTGGTGATCAACTTGCGGGTTCAGTGACCTTGTGAACTTATGCATAGGGGTTGGCACACGTTTTAGTCTTGACTCTTCAGTAGAAACTTTGGGGCACTCTTTGAAGTACTTTGTGTTGGTTGAATAGATGAGTCAGAGATTGTGTGATGCATATCGTATAATCATGCCCACGAATACTTGAGGTGACATTGGAGTATCTAGGTGACATTAGGGTTTTGGTTGATTTGTGTCTTAAGGTGTTATTCTAGTACAAACTCTATATTAGATCGAATGGAAAGAATAGCTTCATGTTATTTTACTACAGACTCTTGAATAGATCGATATGAAAGGATAACTTTGAGGTGGTTTCGTACCCTACAATAATCTCTTCGTTTGTTCTCCGCTATTAGTGACTTTGGAGTGACTCTTGGTTGCATGTTGAGGGATAGTTATATGATCCAGTTATGTTATTATTGTTGAGAGAACTTGCACTAGTGAAAGTATGAACTTTAGGCCTTGTTTCCTAGCATTGCAATACCGTTTGTGCTCACTTTTATCATTAGTTACCTTGCTGTTTTTATAATTTCAGATTACAAAAACCTATATCTACCATACATATTGCACTTGTATCACCATCTCTTCGCCGAACTAGTGCACCTATACAATTTACCATTGTATTGGGTGTGTTGGGGGCATAAGAGACTCTTTGTTATTTGGTTGCAGGGTTGTTTGAGAGAGACCATCTTCATCATATGCCTCCCACGCATTGATAAACCTTAGGTCATCCACTTGAGGGAAATTTGCTACTATCCTACAAACCTCTGCACTTGGAGGCCCAACAATGTCTACAAGAAGAAGGTTGCGTAGTAGACATCAAGGCCTCCGTCGCAACCGTTGTGAGTTGCTGCGTCGATCCCCCCTCTTCCTAGGCTCTTTTCCTCCCACTA
The DNA here is from genome assembly GCF_002162155.2 of Triticum dicoccoides. NCBI lineage: Eukaryota > Viridiplantae > Streptophyta > Magnoliopsida > Poales > Poaceae > Triticum > Triticum dicoccoides. The sequence continues at coordinate 480,316,695 of NC_041387.1, read as the reverse complement.
ACGCAGTCACCGTCGAGCCTGGGAGCTTGGCTCCGCTGGCCATTTTTCCGCCGTGACCACAGTCGCCTAGAGGTGCAACCAAGCACACAGTTGTGCTCAGTACAGCCCCAGGAGGCCGTAGCACCACTCTGTGCCACCTGCCCTGCTCCCTAACACCGAACCTAAGGTCACCCATACTCCGGCTGCCGCCTTAGAGATCGCCACCGTCAGCTCTGGCCACCCCGAGCCCAACCACCACCACCACCACTCGACGCGGTTCGCTCCCAGCTATGCATAGATGGGCTCCGCCGTCCTTTTGGCACCGGAGCGCGAAACCCGCGCCCTCCGCCGCATTCGGCCTCGCTGGCGGCTAAACGCCAGTTTGTTTGACCGTTTTGACCTGGGGTTTGACCTCCCCAGGGTCGCTGGCAAGTGGGCCTTGGCCCCTGCTAATCCTAGTGTAGTTTTAATTAAGTTTAATTGACTCCACTGACACTTGTAGTTAGTATTAGTTTAACACTAATTAACTTTGGTTAGTTTGTTAGTCACTGATGTGTGGACCCCACATGTCAGGTTTGACCTGAACACCGCCCTGTTGACCTACTGACGTCACCCTGACGCAGTTAATCATTTTCTGGATTATAAATAGTTTAGAAATTCCAGAAAATGCTTTAAACTTCTAAAAATCATATAAATTCAACCATAACTCAGAATGAAAAGATTTATATATAAAAATGATTAGAAAAATATAATCTATCCATCTGTATTGGTTTCATGCATGTTTAAACAACTTAACCTTGCTACTTAGTTCAAAACATGATAATGCACTTTATAAATTCTTAGTTTGACTTTGAACTTGAACCTTGGGTTCAAAATAGCTCAAACCCTTCTAGTTTTAGTTGCATTAGCCCAACACACGCATTTTGCCATGTCATGATCATGCATCATATTGTGCATTGCATTGATTGTGTTTCCTTCTCTATTGCCGGTATTTGTCCTCTCTCGATAGAGGTGGTTTCGACGATGAGATCAATGCATGACACCGATGAAGAACTATGCTATCTTCAGAAGTGCCAGGCAAGCAAAACCCCCTTGTTCCTTCCGATACAATCACACTCTCTCGCTCCTGCTCTCTTTTACTGCATTAGAACAACAACGATTCATCTGCTACATGCTGCGGTAGTTGAACCTCTTTTCTTCTGCATGACTTGTCATTGCCACAGTAAATAGATGAGACCCACTAGCATGAGTAGGAGTTGTTTGAGCCCTGATGTGCCTACTCATTCATGCTTGTTTGTCATTCCTGCTACTGCTTAGAGTTGAGTCAGGTATGATTCATCGGGAATGAATTGGAATGTTGTGAACATGTCCTACTATTGAGAGCTAAGTGTGTGAACATGATTTGGTAAAGGTAGTGGTGAGAGGCCATGTAGGAGTACATGGTCGGTTGTCTGATTGAAGCCGTCCTCAAGAACTAAGTTTTGTGTTTGTTATCCATGAATAGCTACTACCACGCATTGGGCCCGAAACCAGTGGACCCTCTCGACTTATTAACCGCCCCTGTCCTCTGTCTGGTAATTGCAAGTAGTTTCTAGTGTTTGTAGTATGCTGGAGGCTGTGCACAGCGCTGATCCGAGGGGTGGGCTGTGATGAAGTAGGCATGTGGCACGGTGTACTGGGACGCCCATTTGGTGCCTCGGGAACCATACTCACATCATTTGGGGCCGTAGGTGGAAACTTCGGCCGGACTCCCTTCGGATGGAAAATGAATTAGCGATAAACCTGGACTGGAGACTTGTGTGGTTAGTCAGGTCGTGGCCGACACCCTCGCCAGGCTTCCGCTTGAAGGTTGTCGCGATACATGACATGTACATGGCGGTAAGTGGCGAGAGCGTGTGATAAGTACACCCCTGCAGGGTTAACATCGTTTATTCGAATAGTCGCGTCCACGGTAAAGAACCTCTGGGTTGCCTATACAGTTCATAGACAAGTGAAAGTGGATACTCTAAAATGCGCAAGATAAGCGTGAGTGCTATGCATGGCGTTCTCGTAGGGAGACGAGAGCGGATCCATAGTGGTGTATTGATATGGGGAATATGTGGACTCGTGTGTGCCACCTCGAAAGAGTTGCTTGCAGTCGTAGTTCAGGTTAGCCACTGGGTCAAAGATGGCTTGCTGCAGTTAAACCCCACCATCCCTTTGTTGATACTGATGCATATGTAGTTAGTTCTGATGTAAGTCTTGTTGGGTACCTTTGTAGTCATGTTTGCTTAATTTATGTTTTGCAGAAAGACTCCAGTCTCACAAGTTGTTCCGCATGGACTTCGACGTTTAGCTTGTTACCTCAGCTACGATCCTCTGCCCTCTGGAGGGTCTTGTAGATAGTCAGGCTTCTCAGCCCTTTTTCAGTTGTAGGTGTCTGTACTCAGACATGTTAAGCTTCTGCATGTGCTTTGACTAGTATGCTCTTAATGTTGGGTCATGAGACCCATGTTTGTAATATCTCGCTCCTTGGAGCCTATAGAATAAATACTTTGAGTTGTAGAGTGTGTTGTGATGCCATGTTGTATTTACACATATCGAGCATATTGTGTGTATGATTTGAAATGCTTGGTATGTGTGGGATCCGACAACCTAGTTGTTTATTCTTGGTATCCTCTCTTACCTGGAAATGTCTCCTAGTGCTTCCACTGGGACATGGTAGCTTGCTACTACTCCGGAACACTTACGCTGGCCGGCATGTGTCCTTCTTCATTCCTGTGTCTGTCCCTTTGGGCAAATGTCACGCGTTGTTCCTTTAAGTCCCTGTAGTTTGCTACGACTTGGGTTCATACGTTGTTGATCAACATGTTCGTTGCTGGGTCATGTATGCATGTCCCTGTAAGTTAGTGCCACCTTGGGTTTACGACTAGTCATGTCATCCCGGGTTCTTTGTCATATGGATGCTAGCGATACTGTCATATATGTGAGCCAAAAGGCGCAAACGGTCCCGGGCTACGTAAGGTGGCACCCGTGGGAATACCGTTCGTGAGGCCGCAAAGTGATATGATGTGTTACATCCTAGGTTGGTGTGACTTAGGATCGGGGTCCTAACAGCTTTGGTATCAGAGACTGACTGCCTGTAGGATTACCCAAACTGGTTGAAGTTGAGTCTAGAAATTCTTTAGTTATATAAGGGAATTGATTGTGGATAGGAACGTAAGGCTCTTTTTACTCCTTTACCTTATGCCTTCTGATCTCAGTCATCCTATCTTTCCTCTGCGGTTAAGGAACTAGGCTTTGTCTTCCTCCTATCAGGATAACGTGTAACTAATATGTAGACTTAAGGGATTGGTGAACTCAAGCTTCAGTTCAGTCTCTACTACTTCCATGTGTTCATAGTTTGTCTCGGAACTTTGATATTGTGATGTTGAGTGGTTATGCCACCATTTTGCAGGATGTCTCAAATCTTTTTGAGCATTTACAGTTGTTATGTTGTCTGAGTCATCCCAGGTTTCTAAATAGTCCGATGCATTTGCAACTTCCTTCTTTCCGTTCCCGACGTTCCTTTGGGCCTGATTAAACACACCAATTGCTAAGTTGAGGTACTCTATTGCCTCGACATATAAGTAGGAGCTATTATTATGACCCTAGGTGTCTTAGAGTATCACCTAGTAATCTAGCCATGTTTTGCTTTTCCAGTGTGATGATTTTGGCCATTATTCACGAAAGCATCCCGGGATGCCATTTAGTTAGTAGGCATTCTATTCCTAGGTTTTGAACCCGAGATTCACCCTACTTACTTCATGTTGATAGTGTTTGCTAGTTCCTTTAGGATATGAGTAACCTTTGTGATAGTCCTCGAGGTTCATGGTATATCATTGTTCCAAATACCATGAACCATCATTGGCAGAAGCTCTTCTGAACTAAAAGATCACAACAAGAGTACTCTTTAGGAGTTCTCCATGCTATAGTTGTGACTCTGCCAATTCTACTTTTATGCATGGGTTATCCGGAAGAAGTATGTTGAACTCCTTCGACATGCTAATCTATGCATCCACAACTTAGAAAGTGATATGCTCTTTTGAGTTGTCCCTCTTAGTTATTCTCTGACCTTCGTCTATCAACTATTTGTCAGGAGTAGTTGTGCAACCGTGTTTATTGATGCCTATTATCTTGTGGTCCGTCAAGTCATTTTATTCCAGAATGACTAGAAGAACGAACTCCAGTACCTTATCCTTATCCAGGATTGGGTCAAAGTAGTGGTATTCCGCAGATCAAAATGTCAATCCAGCTTTTGTTCTGTTCTACCTTGAAGTATTACCTACTTTATGTCAAGAATAGCTTGGGAATTGCACACTATCCTATGAATTCTTGATTTAGTGATACTCTCGCCATCATTATTTATTCCTCAGTCATGTGTTATCGCAACCAGAATGCTGACAAGTGAACCGTCATGTGTGAAAATCAATACTTCTAGCAACCTCGTTACTTGGCAGTTAAAGGACAACAATTTCATTCTTAGCGTGTTGGTTATTGAATCATCATTCTAAGATAGAATGTGCTACCTAGTCCATTTTTCGCGTGCACTCTTTGATCGATGAGTTTGGAGTATGTTAATCCCCTGCTTTTTCAATCATATCGTCTTGCCTAGGAAAGCAAGATTGTTCTCGGGCTTAATAACATATCGGTGGTTCATGACTTTCCAGATATCTTCACGTAAATATCACTAGGTTGTTTCCTGGCCGTTATGTTGAGCTCGTGATTGAGTTGGTTTCTTGTAAACCACTCATTCTCCAAGATTTTGTGTTGGATACCCCGAACTAGTTGGCTAAGCTGAAAAACAACTTGGAGAGTTGGAAGATAAAAGCTTGCCTAGCTTAGTTCATTTTAGGGGATATCTTGTATGTGTGTTGAAGAAAGATGGTATTTTCATCGATTGACCCTTGTGATCAGTTAATGGACATATCATCTCATCCAAACATTGATTTGAGTATGGGCTATCATCAAATCAAATCAGAACCAATGATATTCTTAATGTTGTCTTACTTGTGGTTGATCCCTCAAGCATACACCATTATATCCTTTGGTCTAACCAATGCTATCACTTGTTCACATAATTATGGAATTCCATTGTATGGAAACCTGGATGAATTGTTGTTGAGCCCATCGATAACATTCATGTCTTCTCCATTATTTTGTTGGACTTTAAGCTATTGTTGGAAACTTATATAAGCTTTACCTCCAGTCACATGCATGAAGCATATGTCCGGATGAAAGAAGTGACTTCCTCTAATTCATGTGCATTTGATGCAAGTTGCCGCCGTGAATTCGAGAAAGTCAATGTTGCTTGCTTTGGAATCATCCCAAATCAGTCATGCATATGTGCGAAGTACTAGTGGTTTGGGGACTTGCAACCTTCATTCTATATGTGTCCCTAGCACACCAAGCCACTGATTGATTTGTTCAAGGATAATAAGTTCTACGTGCTAGTCCTGAAGGTACCAGGTGGATTTGTACAAGATTCTGTTATCCTCAATGATGGTTCCCAACTAGAACTCGGTAGTGTTTCGTTGTAAGAGTACTATGTGGTCATCCTTGTCTGGGACAGCGTGTTCACATGTTCGTAGCGGAACCAGCTCATGTTTTGGAGCTTGCTATCATAGTTTATTTCCGAGAATCTCGCAATGTCATCTTGTCGATTTGTGTTGCAACCTTTCATTTTTCTTTCTAGACTTGATGAGTCTGGAATATCCTGACACCAAGCACATCTGAATCTCAGGCAGATATGATGGTTGGAACGTTTCCCAAGAACTATAATATTGGTCTCTCTGTAACCTGGTAAAGTGGATGTCGTGGCCAACACACCCAACCAGAAGACCTATTATTGTAGTATTTTGATTGAGGAAGTTGGCCACCTCCCCATAAGGATTTTTTAGAATTTACTCCAGTACTTGTTCCTTATGGATTCTTGTGCTCCCGAAGTCCGACCTTTTTACTTAATGTTCTAGATACCAAACCATATCTATAAATGGGTTATGCTAGCACATCAAGGAGAACATTAGAAGCAGAGTGCTAGATGTCTCTCGGTCGACCATCCAGATTTTGATTCCTTGGCCTTGCTAAGGTGAAATCTAAGAAGGTGTTATCTTCCATTGCATCTGCACCGTCCATCACTATTCATCATGGTAGTATGTTGTGTTGCCGGGATCCTTAACATGGATGTTGGTAAAACCTTGATGAATATGGAAATGCTCAAGTTCTTGAGAGCACGCACAAGCATTAGGTGTTGTCGCCAGCACCAACTGGGATTTCTCCTAGTTTCTTTGATTATGCTATAACCATTCAAAAAGTGGAATCACACTCTACTGTTGAGCTTCTCCCCAGTTACTAGAATCATTCCCAGCATTTGCATTTTGTTCCCAGCTTTCACCGCCATTGTGCCATCCTACTATGGACTACCCTTCCCAGTAATTACTGGTCAGGATCATCTTCAAAGTGATCCTACCACGGATTTGATCCATTTCCGATGGTAAGCAAAATCATCTATTGCGTTGTCTTCAACAAGGTAGTCCACATCACCTATCCTAGTCCGAGTATGTAATTCTTTCGGACTCCTCCAAATGAACAATTGTGAATTGCCCTAGGCTGGTATACAGAGCTTCAATGACACATGTATCAAAAGTAATTCTTTTTGCCACTTTAGGTAATGATTCTAGGAGTCACCTTCCCTGAGGTGCCCCATTATGGAATCATGGCAATTTTTCCTTGCTACTTTGAAACCCTAGTCAAATTGTTTCTTCCGTCCTTCCAAGGTGTGGTTTGCTTCTCATCTCAAGAGATGTTTCTACATCTCATTCCGAGAGTTGATCTTGTGATCATTAAGATGATCCATCATTGTAGAGTTGTCTCCGACCTCGTGTTTGATGAAGATCTCGAAGGCAGAGTTGTCAAGACTAAGATGATGCAAGGAATCGACGTTCCTATGAAGTGCAAATTGGATCATGAAGATTGTGTTAGTTTTGTGTCCCCTTTGTCATCTTACCCTATGCTTGAATCTCGGGACGAGATTCTTGATTAGTGGGGGTGAGTTGTCACAACCCTAGCTTAGGCCTTGTCTGTCCCTACTTAAGCTTCCCTGCATCATGTTTAAATTTCTCAGAAACTTGGAAATGGGGATGACAGAAACCCCCAGCACCACTTAATCCAACTAGGTTTACTAAAATACTTTTTCAACAAACCTGAAATGCCCTTCAAAAATGTTCATCATCTTTGCCTTGGTCTTGAACCTCTGACAAAAATGGTTCACATTTTTCTAGGAGAACATTGGGTCACTGAATTAAATCATACCCTATTTGCATTTGGGCATTTAAATTTTATATAATATTTTAAATGTCCAAATATTCATGAACTGAAATGTTTGCTGTTGGAAATAATCCAAATAGTGGCCTCAAGCAGTTTCATGATTTTTGAGGTTGTTTTGTTATTTTAAATAAAGCCCAAAAGTTCCAGAAAAATAGAAAACAAAAATAAAAGAGAGGAGAGAGAGTTACCTGGCCTTACCTGGCTGGCCCAGGTCCTGTGCAGCCCAGCTGCGGCCCAGCACTATAGCTGGCCCAGCCCAACCACCCCACCGTCTTCAACCTCTTGCCAGTAGGCAGGAGGGCATGTGCTCGTCGCGCGTGTGCCACCTCCACCCTGCCTGGCTGCCCCCTCGATGCCCTGGACGCCTCCAACGTCACCATGCACCCCCAGGCCCTCTCACTCTCTCCCCGAGCTCCTCCCCTCCTCTGGCTCTCTCGCACGCAACCACCGAGCGAAGCTCATCACCGCCGCTCGTCGTTGCCGTGGCCAGAGCCACCACCCCGCCTCTTCGTGCTGTCCAGACGCTCCGCCTCGACGCCATGGAGCTCCAAGACGAAGCACGCACCCGTGGGACGCCTAAAGCGATGCCATTGTCTTCATCTTCGTCGTCGGCCGCCGGAGATCCCCCTTGAAGCCCCACTCGCTCCATCCCCTCCCCGAGCTCGCTGAGGCCTCCGTTGCAACCGCTGTGAGCTGCTGCGTCGATCCCCCCTCTTCCCTGGCTCTTTTCCTGCCCTAACACCGTCGCCGTCGAGCCCGAGAGCTTGGCTCCACCAGCCATGTCGCCGCCGTGGCCACCGTCGCCTAGAATTACAACCAAACACACAGCCGTGCTCAGTGCACCCCCGAGAGGCCGTAGCACCCCTCGGTGCCACCTACCATGCTCCCTAATGCCGAACCCGAGCTCACTCGAACTCCGGCCGCCACCTTAGAGCTCGTCGTTGTCAGCTCCGGCCACCCCGAGCCCAACCATCACCACCACTTGACGCGGTTCGCTCCCAGCTACGCGTAGTTGGGCTCCACCGTCCTTTTGGTCGACAGAGCGCGAAACCCGCGCCCTCCGCCGCGTTTGGCCTCGCCGGTGGCTAAAAGCCGGCGTGTTTGACCGTTTTGACCTAGGGTTTGACCTTCCCAGGGTCGCTGGCAAGTGGGCCCTGGCCCCTGCTAATCCAAGTTTAGTTTTAATTAAGTTTAATTAACTCCACTGACACTTTGCTAATATTAGTTTAACACTAATTAACTTAGGTTAGTTAGTTAGTCACTAACGTGTGGACCCCACACGTCAGGTTTGACATGGATCCCGCCATGATGACCTACTGACATCACCCTGACGCAATGTTGATGCAGTTAACCATTTTCTGGATTAAAAATAGTTCAAAACTTCCAGAAAATGCTTTAAACTTCTAAAAAAACATATAAATTCAATCGTAACTCAGAATGAAATAATTTATATATGAAAAATGATCAGTAAAATCTAATCTATCCATCTATGCTGGTTTCATGCATGTTTAAACAACTTAATCTCGCTGCTTAGTTCAAAACAGGATAATGCACTTTATAAATTCTTTGTTTGACTTTGAACTTGAACCTTGGGTTCAAAATATCTCAAACCCTTCTGGTTTTAGTTGCATTAGCCCAACACACTCATTTTGCCATGTCATGATCATGCATCATATTGTGCATTGCATTGATTGTGTTTCCTTCTCTGTTGCTGGTATTTGTCCCCTCTCGATAGATGTGGTTTCGACGATGAGATCGATGACACCGATGAAGAACTATGCTATCTTCAGAAGTGCCACGCAAGCAAAAACCCCTAGTTCATTCCGATACAATCCCACTCTCTTGATCCTGCTCTCTTTTACTGCATTAGGACAACAATGATTCATCTGCTACATGCTGCGGTAGTTGAACCCCTTTTCCTTTGCATGAGCTGTCATTGCCACAATAAATAGATGAAACCCACTAACATGAGTAGGAGTTGTTTGAGACCTGATGTGCCTACTCATTCATGCTTGTTTGTCATGCCTGCTACTGCTTAGAGTTGAGTCGGGTCTGATTTTTTCATCGGGGATGAATTGGAATGTTGTAACATGTCCTACTATTGAGAGCTAAGTGTGTGAACACGATTTGGTAAAGATAGTGGTGAGAGGCCATGTAGGAGTACATGGTGGGTTGTCTCATTGAAGCCATCCTCAGGAACTGAGTTCTGTGTTTGTGATCCATGAACAACTACTACCACGCGTTGGACCTGAAACTAATGGACCCTCTCGACTTATTAACCGCCCCTGTCCTCTGTCTGGTAATTGCAAGTAGTTTCTGGTGTTTGTAGTATGCTGGAGGCCGTGCGCAGCACTGACCCGAGGGGTGGGCTGTGATGCGGTAGGCACGTGGCACGGTGTACCGGGACGCCCGTTTGGTGCCTCGGGAACCCTGCTCACATCGTTCGGGGCCGTATGTGGAAACTTCGGCCGGACTCCCTACGGATGGAACCTGAATAGGCGATAAACATGGACTAGAGACTTGTGTGGTGAGTTAGGTCATGGCCTACACCCTCGCCAGGCTTCCGCTCGAAGGTTGCCGAGATACATGACGTGTACATGGCGGGTAGTGGCGAGAGCGTGTGTGAAGAAGTACACCCCTGCAGGGTTAACATCATCTATTAGAATAGTCACGTTTGCGGTAAAGGACCTCTAGGTTGCCTATACAGTTTATAGACAAGTGAAAGTGGATACTCTAAAATGCGCAGGATAAGCGTGAGTACTATGGATGGTGTTCTCATAGGAAGACGGGAGCGGATCCATAGTGTTGTGTTGATATGGTGAATATGTGGACTCGTGTGCGCCACCTCAAAAGAGTTGCTTGCATTCGTAGTTCAGGTTAGCCACTGAGTCAAAGCTGGCTTGCTGTAGTTAAACCCCACCATCCCTTTGTTGATACTGATGCATATGTAGTTAGTTCTGATGTAAGTCTTGCTGGGTACCTTTGTACTCACATTTGCTTAATTTATGTTTTGAAGAGAGACTCCAGTCTCAGTAGTTGTTCCTCGTGGACTTCGACGTTTAGCTTGTTACCTCAGCTACGATCTTGTGCCCTCTGGAGGGTCTTGTAGATAGTCAGGATTCTCCACCCTTTTTCAGTTGTAGGTGTTTGTACTCAGACATGTTAAGCTTCCGCATGTGCTTTTACTAGGATGCTATGAATGTTGGGTCATGAGACCCATGTTTGTAATATCTCGCTCCTCGGAGCCTATTGAATAAATACTTTGAGTTGTAGAGTTGAGTTGTGATGCCATGTTGTGTTTACACATATTGAGCATATTGTGTGTATGATTTGAAATGCTTGGTATGTGTGGGATCCAACAACGTAGTTGTTATTCTAGGTAGCCTCTCTTACCTGGAAATGTCTCCTATTGCTTCCACTAGGACATGGTAGCTTCCTACTGCTCCGGAACACTTAGGCTGGCCGGGATGTGTCCTTCTTTGTTCCTATGTTTGTCCCTTCAGGGAAATGGCACGTGTTGTTCCTTTAAGTCCATGTAGCTTGCTACGACTTGGGTCCATACGTTGTTGATCGACACGTTCATTGCTGGGTCATGTATGCTTGTCCCTGTAAGTTAGCGCCACCTTGGGTTTACGACTAGTCATGTCGGCCTAGGTTCTTTTTCATATGGATGCGAGCGGCACTATCATATACATGAGCAGAAAGGCAGAAACGGTCTCGTGCCAGGTAAGGTGGCAGCCGTGGGAATACTGTGCGTGAGGCCGCAAAGTGATATGATGTGTTACATGCTAGGTCGGTGTGACTTAGGATCTGGGTCCTGACATTAGCTTCATCTCCGGGCAAACGTGCAAGCTTAAAAAATCCAAAAATTTCATCCACATATATCAAGTGCACATCAGGATGTTCAGTTCCATCTCCTGCATAAGGATTAGCTAGAAGTGGTTCTAACATACCCGAAGGAATTTCATATTCAAATTTTTTCAGTAGGTGCAGTAGGTTGATGGGCAACTAATTCTGGTTCCGGTCGAGGTGAAGATACCCTGAACAAACCCCTCAAAGGATTTTTTTTTCATAGTAGCAAGTAACAATAAATTTCAGGGCATAGTAATAATGTTTCCTTACCAAGAGAGCTTCAGTCCCCGGCAGCAGCGCCAGAAAATTGCCTTGATGACCCACAAGTATATGGGGTCAATTTTAGCCTTTTCGATAAGTAAGAGTGCCGAACCCAATGAGGAGCAGAAGGAAATGACAAGTGGTTTTCAGCAAGGTAATGTCTGCAAGTGCTAAAATTGTAAGTAGCGGAGTAATTTAATAGCAAGATAATTTGTAACGAGCAAGTAGTGATAGTAGTAACAAAACAGCAGCAAGGTAGCCCAATCCTTTTGAGGCAAAGGACATGCAAAAATGGCCTTTTATGATAAGCAAAGTGTTCTTGAGGGTACACGGGAATTTCATCTAGTCACTTTCATCATGTTGGCTTAATTCGTGTTCGGTAATTTGATAATTTGATATGTGGGTGGACCGGTGCTTAGGTGTTGTTCTTACTTGAACAAACCTCCTACTTATTATTAACCCTCTCTCAAGCATCCTCAACTACGACAAAACTATTAAGAATAAATTCTAACCATAGCATTAAACTTTTGGATCCAATCGGTCCCTTACGGAATAGCGCATAAACTGGGGTTTAAGCTTCTGTCACTCTCGCAACCCACTATCTAATAACTACTCCAAAATGCATTCCCTTAGGCCCAAATATGGTGAAGTGTCATATAGTCGAAGTTCACATGACACCACTAAGAGAATGACAACATACATATCATCAAAATATCGACCACATATCAAGTTCACATGATTACTTGCAACATGATTTCTCCCGTGACCTCAAGAACGAAAGTAACTACTCACAAATTATAATCATGATCAAGATCAGAGGGGTATTAAATAGCATAATGGATCTGAACATATAATTTTCCACCAAATAAACAATATAGTAATCAACTACAAGATGTAATCAACACTACTAGTCACCCACAAGCACCAATCTATAGTTTTGGTACAAAGATTGAACACAAGAGATGAACTAGGGTTTGAGAGGAGTCGGTGTTATTGAAGATGTTGATGAAGATAGCCCTCCCCAAGATGGGAGAGTTGTTGGTGATGAGGATGACGATGATTTCCCCCTCCGGAGGGAAGTTCCCCCGGCGGAATCGTTCCGCCAGAGGGCAAAAGTGCTCCTACCCAAGTTCCGCCTCGAGACGGCGGTGCTTCATCCTGAAAGTCCTCTCCCTTATTTTTCTAGGTCAAAATGACTTATATACTAGAAGAGGGGCAACGGAGGTGGGCCGAGGAGGACAGCACCCACCAGGGCACGCCTGGGCCTCCTAGCGCGACCAGGTGGGTTGTGCCCACCTGGTGGCCCCCCTCTGGTACTTATTTGCTCCAATAATTCTTTAATATTCCATAAAATATCCTCGGGAAGTTTCAGCTCATTTGGAGTTGTGCAGAATAGGTAGCTTGACATAGCTTTTTCAGGTCCAGATTTCCAGCTGCCAGAGTTCTCCCCCTTTGTGTATACCTTGAATATTATGAGAGAAAAGGCATTAGAATTACTCCAAAAAGCATTATTATACAATAAAACAACATAAATTACAGTAGGAAAGCATGATGCAAAATGGATGTATCAGCTGTTTAGAACGGGCAACTTACTTTAGCCACTTAGAGCGTAGCTAGTCGAGCAAGAAGCCGACCTGCTGGGCGAGGGAGGCGAAAGGCCGGCTTGACCATAATCAGCATTCTTCCTCAGTGGTTTTTTGTGTGGATAGCATTTCCGGCCTTTAGCTCTTGCTAGCCGGACAGTCGCGCTACAAGCTGTGGCTGGGGCAAAGAGAGGGCTTTGGCATCGGCACACTATGTGACACCCCGGCTCATAGAAATCAGAACGCCTCATATTCCAGCCTAGAGATCAAGGAGAAGTCTTCTGGAATACGGTACTGCTTGACATAGAATAAATCAGCTCTTATTACAATGGATAATAATACAAGTGCTTGATGTTACAGAGGTCACATAAGCACGGCGACACTACGCCTGCAATACTACACTTGCTCTATGCTTGCAGCGGAACAACTCGTAGCAGCGAAAATCTTCTAGCAGCAGAAATAACGACGAAGGTGGTGAACTCCACTCCGCAGGGACTCTGGATGGGACACGATCTACCTCACACGAACGGAAACCACGACAAGCAATCAATCAATCACTGCATCGCCTGAAATCTGGCATGACACGCCAGGTCACTACATTAAATGTACTTGCAAGCTCACAACAACCAAAAGCATCAAGGAAACACAACAACATAGCATTACCAGATTAATTAACAACTACTATGATGCACAAACCACTACTCAGCATGATATAAAACTACTACAGTACTGATAAACCACCATCTCAAATCTCAATAACCATCTCACACTTGGCTAACCGGCCAAGCAATATACCATCTCGATCACCTCGTGATTTATACCTCGACGTGATCACCGCGTGATGATAACCCACAAGTATAGGGGATCGCAACAGTTTTCGAGGGTAGAGTATTCAACCCAAATTTATTGATTCGACACAAGGGGAGCCAAATTATATTCTCAAGTATTAGCAATTGAGTTGTCAATTCAACCACACCAGGATAACTTAGTATCTGCAGCAAGTATTTAGTAGCAAGGTAGTATGATAGTAATGGTAACAGTAGAAAAAGTAACGATAGCAGTTTTGTAGTAGTTGTAACAGTAGAAACGGAAAAGTAAATAAGTAGAGCACAATATGTGAAAAGCTTGTAGGCATTGGATCAGTGATGGATAATTATGTCGGATGTGATTCCTCATGTAATAGCTATAACATAGGGTGACACAGAATTAGCTCCAGTTCATCACTGTAATGTAGGCATGTATTCTGAATATAGTCATACGTGCTTATGGAAAAGAACTTGCATGACAACATTTGTCCTACCCTCCCGTGGCAGCGGGGTCCTAGTGTAAACTAAGGGATATTAAGGCCTCCTTTTAATAGAGTACCAGACCAAAGCGTTAGCATTTAGTGAATACATGAACTCCTCAAACTATGGTCATCACCGAGAAGTATCCCGATTATTGTCACTTCGGGGTTGTCGGATCATAACACATAATAGGTGACTATAGACTTGCAGGATAGGATCAAGAACTCACATATATTCATGAAAACATAATAGGTTCGGATCTGAAATCATGGCACTCAGGCCCTAGTGACAAGCATTAAGCATAGCAAAGTCATAGCAACATCAATCTCAGAACATGGTGGATACTAGGGCTCAAACCCTAACAAAAATAACTTGATTACATGGTAAATCTCATCCAACTCATCACCGTCCAGCAAGCATACGATGGAATTACTCACGCACGGCGGTGAGCATCATGAAATTGGTGATGGAGGATGGTTGATGATGATGACGGCGACGAATCCCCCTTTCCGAAGCCCCAAACGGACTCCAGATCAGCCCTCCTGAGAGAGATTACGGCTTGGCGGCGGCTCCGTATCGTAAAACGTGATGAAACTTTCTCTCTGATTTTTTCTCCGCGAAACGGAATATATAGAGTTGGAGTTGAGGTCGGTGGAGCATTAGGGGGGCCCATGAGACAGGGGGGGCACGCCCAGGGGGAGGGGGGCGCCCCCACCCTCATGGACAGGGTGTGGGCCCCCTGACCTTGATTCTTTCACCAATATTTTTTATATTTTCCAAAAGTTATCTCCGTGGATTTTCAGGTCATTTCAAGAACTTTTGTTTTCTGCACAATAAACAACACCATGGCAGCTCTGCTGAAAACAATGTCAGTCTGGGTTAGTTTCATTCAAATCATGCAAGTTAGAGTCCAAAACAAGGGCAAAAGTGTTTGGAAAAGTAGATACGTTGGAGAAGTATCAACTCCCCCAAGCTTAAACCTTTGCTTGTCCTCAAGCAATTCAGTTGACAAACTGAAAGTGATAAAGAAAAACTTTTACAAACTCTGGTTGCTCTTGTTGTTGTAAATATCTAAAGCCAGCATTCAAGTTTTCAGCAAAGATTATGAACTAACCATATTCACAACAACACTTAGGTCTCATGTTTACTCATATCAATGGCATAATCAGCTAGCGAGCAATAATAATAAATCTTGATGACAACACTTTCTCAAAACAATCATAATATGATATAACAAGATGGTATCTCGCTAGCCCTCTCTAAGACCGCAAAACATAAATGTAGAGCACCTTTAAAGATCAAGGACTGACTAAACATTGTTATTCATGGTAAAAGAGATCCAGTCAAGTCATACCCAATATAAACTAATAGTAATGCATGCAAATGACAGCGTGCTCTCCAGCGGGTGCTTTTTAATAAGAGGGTGATGACTCAACACAAAATTAATTAGATAGGCCCTTCGCAGAGGGAAGCAGGGATTTGTAGAGGTGCCAGAGCTCGATTTTATAATAGAGATGAATAACATTTTGAGCGGCATACTTTCACTGTCAATGCAACAACTATGAGATGGCGATATCTTCCATGCTACACAAATTATAGGCGGTTCCCAAATGGAATGGTAAAGTTTATACTCCCCCACCACCAACAAGCACACTCCACGCACATCCGAAACAACAGGGTACTGTCCATACCAACAACAGTCCTGGGGGAGTTTTGTTTTAATTATTTTGATTTGCTTTGATCTTTCTGATCATGGGATTGGGCATCCCGGTTGACAGCCATTTTCTCGTGAATGAGGAGCGGAGTCCACTCCTGTTGAGAATAACCCACCTAGCATGGAAGATACAGACAGCCCTAGTTGAAACATGAGCTGCTCGAGCATACAAAACAGAATTTCATTTGAAGGTTTGGAGTTTGGCACATACAAATTTACTTGGAACGGCAGGTAGATACCGCATATAGGAAGGTATGGTGGACTCATATGGAACAACTTTGGGGTTTATATGCACAAACAGTATTCCCGCTTAGTACAGGTGAAGGCTAGCAAAAGACTGGGAAGCGACCAACTGAGAGAGCGACAACAGTCATGAACATGCATTAAAATTAATCAACACCGAGTGCAAGCATGAGTAGGATATAATCCACCATGAACATAAATATCGTGAAGGCTATGTTGATTTGTTTCAACTACATGCATGAACATGTGCCAAGTCAGGTCACTCGAATCATTCAAAGGAGGATACCATCCCATCATACCACATCATAACCATTTTAATAGCATGTTGCACGCAAGGTAAACCATTATAAGATCCTAGCTAATTAAGCATGGCACAAGCAACTATATTCTCTAAATGTCATTGCAAACATGTTTACTCATAATAGGCTGAATCATGAATGATGAACTCATCATATTTACAAAAACAAAAGAGGTCGAGTTCATACCAGCTTTTCTCATCTCAATCAGTCCATCATATATCGTCATTATTGCCTTTGATTTGCACGACCGAACGGTGTGTATAATAATAACAGTGCACGTGCATTGGACTAAGCTGCAATCTGCAAGCATTCAATTCAAGAGAGAAGACAAAGTAATATGGTTTCTAAGTTAAATCAACAATCATGCATATGAGAGCCACTAAACATTTTCAATATGGTCTTCTACTCTTGACCCCCAAAGGAAAGAAAACAAATAAAACTATTTACATGGGAAGCTCACAACAAGAAAAAGAAGAACGAGAAATCTTTTTGATTTTTCATTTTAATTACTGCTACAAGCAAGGAATTAAACTAACTAATTTTTTTGGTTTTTCTTAAGGTTTATCAAACACACAAGAAGATAGCTAGAAAAATAAATTAAAACAGCATGGATAATACAATGAAAGAGTATGAGCACCGACAACTAGAATAGTGTGTGAACATTAATGTAAAGTCGGTGAGAAATACGTCCTCCCCCAAGCTTAGGCTTTTGGCCTAAGTTGGTCTAATGCCAAGGATAGCCTGGCTGATATCCGAAGTTATAACTGGGGTCGTACTGAGATCCAGTAGCTAATGCCTCCTGAGCTGCGGCATATTGGCAAGCTGCCTCTGCTCTCCTCTCGTGTTCGGCTGCCTCCTCCCTGGTAACAACATATCTTCGTTTTGCCTGGTAATCAAAAAGGGAAGGAGCAGGGAGAGTAACATGGACAGCGCGATGTCTGTCAAAGATTAGTCGATACTGGAGGAATTGTTCATTCCTCACAAGTAAATGGTGCCTGACCATAGAATCAAAATCTAAATAAGCGGCAGGCAACTCAATATCACCCTCACGTGGGGATATACCAAGATAATTAGCAACACGGATCGCATAAATCCCTCGAAATAAATCTCCAGATATACCATTATTATGCAACCTACGTGCAACTATTGCCCCCAAGTTGTAATCTTTATTACCTAATACAGCACTCTTGAGGACACAAAGATCAGGGACACACATGTGACATGCTTCATCCTTACCATTAATGCATCTACCAATGAAAAGAGCAAAATAATGTATAGCAGGAAAATGAATGCTCCCTATGGTAGCTTGTGCTATATCCCTAGATTCTGCCACAGTGATACTAGCAAGGAAGTCTTTATATTCAGATTTGTGGGGTTCATTAACATGACCCCACTGAGGGAGTTTGCAAGCAGTTGTAAAATCTTCTAAGTCCATGGTATAAGATTGATCATAAATATCAAACAAAACATTCTGAGAATTATGCGAACATGTATATTTAAACCTTTTCACGAATGAATCAGTCAATTGGTAGTACTGAGGACACTTATCATGTATGAAGTCCTCAAGCTCGGCATTACGCACATATGCGTCAAATTCATCCTTGATGCCTGCATTAACCATGAACTCTTCTGACGGCCATTCACAAGACCGCACCTCAACTTCCCTTGGTGGTTCATCATCTTGCTCACGCATAGCATGCCTGGGTCCTCTCTTTGTTGGGGAACCACCTTGGTACATTTTCCTGGACATATTTCTTCCTTTGAAAAAATTCTGAAATTTTTAGTAACTTCAAAATAAAAGTGAATCAAACCAAACAAGATCGATAGCAACTACTCCCACAAGTGCCTAGAGCCTATATCATGCATTAGAATTACTTGGGACCTCATAAACTTGACATGCAAGCTCAAGAACAGGGTCACCTATGCAGCAAAAATTTGCAATGAATAAAGCACTAGAACAATGGAGGAGTCACATACCAAGCAACAATCTCCCAAAGCAGTTTTGTGAATGGGGCTTCGAGCAAGGAGATCGAAAATCGCAGCAAAATGAGCTAGAACTCGTGCTTGAGCTGCATGGGGATTTTTTGGGAGGAAGATGGAGTGTGTGGATGTAGGAATAAGTGGAGGGGGGCCACCATGGGCCCGCGAGACAGGGGGCGCACCCAGGTGGAGTGGGCGCTCCCTCCACCCTCGTGGCCAGGTGCTTGCCCCCTGCTGTGTTCTCAATGCCTAAAATCCTCAAATATTCCATAAAAAATCATACTAAATTTCCAGGGCATTTGGTGCACTTTTATTTTTGGGATATTTTTTATTGCACGGATAATTCAGAAAACAGACAGATAATACTATTTTTGCTTTATTTATTCTAAATAACAGAAAGCAGAAAGAGGGTAAAGGAGGTTGTGCCTTCTAGTTTCATCCATCTCATGATCATCAAAATGAATCCACTAACAAGGTTGATCAAGTCTTGTTAACAAACTCATTCCGAATAACACGGAACCGGAGAAATTTTGAATAACAGTAGGTTACCTCAACAGGGATATGAACATCCGCAACAATAAGAATATCATATTTTTTGTTGACAGTAGGAAGAGGAAACTGAAAACCTCCAATAATGATAGTTGGAATTTTTCCAATAGAATTGATGATATGAACTTGAGGTTGTTTCCTCGGAAAGTATACCGTATGCTCATTACCATTAACATGAAAAGTGACATTGCCTTTGTTGCAATCAATAACAGCCCCTACAGTATTCAAAAAGGGACTACCAAGGATAATCAACATACTATCGTCCTCGGTAATATCAAGAATAACAAAGTCCGTTAAGATAGTGACATTTGCAACCACAACAGGCACATCCTCACAAATACCGACAGGTATAGCAGTTGATTTATCAGCCATTTGCAAAGATATTTCAGTAGGTGTCAACTTATTCAATTCAAGTCTACGATATAAAGAGAGAGGCATAACACTAACACCGGCTCCAAGATCACATAAAGCAGTTTTAACATAATTTCTTTTAATGGAGCATGGTATAGTTGGTACCCCTGGATCTCCAAGTTTCTTTGGTATTCCACCTTTAAAAGTATAATTAGCAAGCATGGTGGAAATTTCAGCTTCCGGTATCTTTCTTTTATTTGTAATGATATCCTTCATATATTTAGCATAAGGATTTACTTTAAGCATATCAGTTAAGCGCATTGTAAGAAGATAGGTCTAATCATTTGAGCAAAGCGCTCAAAATCCTCATCATCCTTTGTCTTGGATGGTTTAGGAGGAAAAGGCATGGGTTTCTGAACCATGGTTCTCTTTCTCTATCGTGCTTCCTAGCAACAAAATCTCTCTTATCATAACGTTGATTCTTTGATTGTGGGTTATCAAGATCAACAGCAGGTTCGATCTCTACTTCATTATTATTGCTAGGTTGAGCATCAACATGAACATTATCACTAGGTTCATGTTCATCACCTGATTGTGTTTCAGCATCAGAAATAGAAATACCATTGGGATTCTCAGGTGTGTCTACAACAGGTTCACTAGAAGCATGCAAAGTCCTATCATTTTTCTTTTTCTTCTTTTTAGAAGGACTAGGTGCATCTAAATTATTTCTCTGTGAATCTTGCTCAATTCTCTTAGGGTGGCCTTCAGGGTACAAAGGTTCCTGAGTCATTCTACCAGTTCTAGTAGCCACTCTAACAGCAAAATCATGTTTATTATTTAACTCATCGAGCAAATCACTTTGAGATTTAAGTACTTGTTCTGCTTGAGTGGTAACCATAGAAGCATATTTGCTAGTGAGTTTAAGTTCACCTTTAACTCTAGCCATATAATCACTCAAGTGTCCTATCATGAAGGCATTAAACTTTAATTCTCTACCAACATAAGCATTAAAACTTTCTTGTCTAGCCATAAAGTCATCAAATTCATCTAAGCATGGGCTATGGAATTTAGTAGACGGAATTTCAACTTTATCATATCTATAGAGAGAATATATCTTTACTACCTGTGTCGGGTTATCAAGACAATGTGTTTCTTCAACAGAAGGTATATTAAGACCATGTATTTCTTCAATAGGAGGTAAATTCTTAACATCTTCAGCTTTAATACCTTTTTCTTTCATAGATTTCTTTGCCTCTTGCATATCTTCAGGACTGAGAAATAGAACACCCCTCTTCTTCGGAGTGGGTTTAGGAATAGGCTCAGGAGTTGGCTCAATTGGCTCGGGAATTGGCTCAGGAAGAGTCCAATTATTTTCATTAGTCAACATATTATTCAATAACAATTCAGCTTGGTCGACAGTTCTTTCCCTGAAAACACAACCAGCACAACTATCCAAGTGGTACTTGAAAGCATTAGTTAGTCCATTATAAAAGATATCAAGTATTTCATTTTTCTTAAGAGTATGATCAGGCAAAGCATTAAGTAATCGGAGAAGCCTCCCCCAAGCTTGTGGGAGACTCTCTTCTTCGATTTGCACAAAATTATATATTTCTCGCAAGGCAGCTTGTTTCTCATGAGCATGGAATATTTAGCGGAGAAGTAATAAATCATATCCTGGGGACTATGCACACAGCCAGGATCAAGAGAATTAAACCAAGTTTTAGCATCATCCTTTAATGAAAACAGAAATATCTTAAGGATATAGTAATAGCAAGACTTCTCATCATTAGTAAACAGGGTGGCTATATCATTTAACTTGGTAAGATGTGCCACAACAGTTTCAGATTCATATCCATAAAAAGGATCAGATTCAACCAAAGTAATTATCTCAGGATCAACAGAGAATTCATAATCCTTATCAGTAACAAAGATAGGTGAAGTAGCAAACGCAGGGTCATATTTCATTCTACCATTCAGAGTTTTCTGTTTAAGTTTAGCTAGTAATTTCTTAAGATCAGATCCATCATTGCAAGCAAAAAGATCTGTAGCAGTTTCTTCATCCATAACATAACCCTCAGGAACAATAGGCAATTCATACTTAGGGGGAGAACCTTCATTATCACTATCATCAATAATATCATCATTAATAATTTCATTCTCTCTAACCCTAGCAAGTTGTTCATAAAGAAATTCACCTAATGGCACAGTAGTATCAAACATAGAAGTAGTTTCATCATAAGTATCATGCATAGCAGAAGTGGCATCATCAATAACATGCGACATATCAGAATTCATAGCAGTAGCAGGTTTAGGCGTCGCAAGCTTACTCATATAAGAAGGAGAATCTAGTGCAGAGCTAGAAGGCAGTTCCTTACCTCCCCTCGTAGTTGAGGGAAAAATCTTGGTTCTTGCGTCTTTCAAGTTCTTCATAGTGATCAGCAGATATAAATCCCAAGTGACTCAAAGAATAGAGCTATGCTCCCCGGCAACGGTGCCAGAAAATAGTCTAGATAACCCACAAGTATAGGGGATTACAACAGTTTACAGGGGTAGAGCAACCCAAATTTATTGATTCAACACAAGGGGAGCCAAAGAATATTCTCAAGTATTAGCAGTTGAGTTGTCAATTCAACCACACTTGTATAACTTAGTATCTACATCAAGTATTTAGTAGCAAAGTAGTATGATAGTAATGGTAATAGTAGCAAAAGTAACGATAGCCGTTTTGTAGTAGTTGTAACAGTAGCAACGAAAAAGTAAATAAGCAGAGCACAATATGTGAAAAGCTCGTAGGAATTGGATCGGTGATGGATAAATATGTCGGATGCATTCCTCATGTAATAGCTATAACATAGGGTGACACGGAACTAGCTCCAGTTCATCAATGTAATGTAGGCATGTATTCCGAATATAGTCATACGTGCTTATGGAAAAGAACTTGCATAACATCTTTTGTCCTACCCTCCCATGGCAGCGGGGTCCTAGTGGAAACTAAGGGATATTAAGGCCTCCTTTTAATAGAGTACCGGACCAAAGCATTAGCACTTAGTGAATACATGAACTCCTCAAACTACGGTCATCACCGAGAAGTATCCCGATTATTGTCACTTCGGAGCTGTTGAATCATAACACATAATAGGTGACTATAGACTTGCAAGATAGGATCAAGAACTCATATATATTCATGAAAACATAATAGGTTCAGATCTGAAATCATGGCACTCGGGCCCTAGTGACAAGCATTAAGCATAGCAAAGTCATAGCAACATCAATCTCAGAACATAGTGGATACTAGGGATCAAACCCTAACAAAACTAACTTGATTACATGGTAAATCTCATCCAACCCATCATCGTCCAGCAAGCCTATGATGGAATTACTCACGCACGGCGGTGAGCATCATGAAATTGATGATGGAGGATGGTTGATGATGACGACGGCGACGAAGCCCCCTCTCTGGAGCCGCAAACGGACTCCAGATCAGCCCTCCTGAGAGAGATTAGGGCTTGGAGGCGGCTCCGTATCGTAAAACACGATGAAACTTTCTCTCTGATTTTTCTCTTCGCAAAACAGAATATATAGAGTTGGAGTTGAGGTCGGTGGAACATCAGGGCGCCCACGAGATAGGGCGGCGCACCCAGGGAGAGGAGGCGTGCCCCCCACCCTCGTGGACAGGGTGTGGGCCCCCTGGCCTTGATTCTTTCACTAGTATTTTTTACATTTTCCAAAAGTTATCTCCGTGGATTTTCAGATCATTCCGAGAACTTTTGTTTTCTGCACAATAAACAACACCATGGCAGTTCTACTGAAAACAGTGGCAGTCCGGGTTAGTTTCATTCAAATCATGCAAGTTAGAGTCCAAACCAAGGGCAAAAGTGTTTGGAAAAGTAGATACGTTGGAGACATATCACGTGACCACATCACCAACTGCATGATCATCCTCAAGATCATCCCAACATCCTCATCAACAACCTGCCAAACTGTCACAGCTCATCATATCACATATTAGTCCTATAAAAGTCATTCCATCACGTGAGTGTTGATCGGACGGTGTGACCTAGTACGAACTTATGACCATGACCTAGGACGAGGCTATCGATAGCTTAAAAATACACTTTGCAGAGGTAGCGCACTATTCCCACACTACGGAACTTAAGGGCCTCGCACTCCCATTCGGGTGGACCATGAAGTTCCGACAAAACCCTTCCCTTGCCATGACACTCTCCCAGCCACTCGGACTCACTCCCTCTCAGGGCTAAGTCATGGGTGGCCCATGCCTACCAAAAGCATCTTCGGCCACCGTCATGGCAAAACGGTCCCAAACGAAGACATGGATCCATAAAACAACTGGCACACAAGGCTTATGACGTCCTACCTGATCAGGGTAGCGCCCGCACATAACGTTCCCTCGTTGGAGGCACCGGCGAGAGGCACGACAAAGGACTGGATCAAGACCCCCCCATAAGGTGAGTGTGGTTGCACTGGAAAAGCCCTGTTCGAAGGCACCTGACCAACTTAATGACGGAATTAACCCCCAAAGCATATCTGCGTAACTGATACTCCGATATCATCTATCAACCTGTAATCCCAGTCACAGAAATATCCAACAACTAATCCAAAGCATAACTTAGCCATAACATACTACTCCGGGGGCAACATGACACTACTACCATGATGAATCCAAGAACGATAATGCTACTACTCCAATAGCAAGAACAAGCTATCCCGCTAAGATCCGCATGCAAGCATCATCTCCAAAAATAATACTACAAAGCAACATACCAACTACCATCCTGAGAATAATCATACTAGCCACTAATAATCCAAAGGCAACATAACATCCAAAGTCATGCTCCGAAAAACACTATCAGAAGCCAACATGGAAATAATCACAACATAAGTCACTAACAATCCAAAGGCAACATGTCATCCACATAAGCTGCCGAACATTAGTACTAGAACTCCAAGCAATATCATGGCAATAGCAAGATCAAGAACAACTCCGAAAAAATGCCATGAACAAATCACAAGTAGCTAAAACAATATTCTAAACAAGTTCAAATAGTTTAAACCATGTTACTGCATTATAGTGATGCAAATGGAGCTTGCCTGGGGTGGAAGAAATCACCGGGAGAAGGTGCGAGAAACTCGCGGAAAGAATCGCCGAAAAATGTTCTCTCTCGGAGGGGGCTGAATAAGGGCAGGGGAAAAATGATCATTTTAAGAATGTTAAAACATGGTGAAAGAGTGACCAACAGAACGGGCTCGACGAGACGAACAAGTGGGCTTTGGAATCACCTCATTTGGAGTTGGGACTAAAAAGATATGATCGTTTAAAGTCCAGGGACTAATCTGCAATAATAACTTCTACAAACAGGTCCCTGATAGTTTAAACAGAATGCGCCTTTCTCAGAAATACGCTTTCCACAGAGGAAAGCGCATTCTCGCCCGAAGAAGAAGCGGAAGAAGCGGAATACGCTTTCAGAAGCTGAAAACACATTCCTGGCCACAGGAGATCCAGAGGGCGCTTTCGGGAAAGGGAGACGTATTCAACTGAATACGCGTCCACTTATCCACGCTGGCGGGGCGGCACAACGCCCGAGCGGCTGCCAGGTGGGGTCCGCGCAGTGGGGCCCGCTTGGCCAGGTCTTCTTCTTTGTTCTCCTCCAGCGCCCAACGAAGACAGAGGCAGGGCGAGGCCGGCCGCCCCGACGACGACCGTCTGCAGCTCCGGCCATCTCTCGCGCCGTTCCGCCTACCAGAGAGATCAACGGGCCAAGGCGCATCCCTCTGTGCCAGTCTCTTCCACCGGAGAGGTCGGAGTCTAGCACGACCCCCGCGGCGGCGGACGGCGACTTTGGGCATTGAGGGGCACGGCGCTCCAGGGCATCGGAGGAGAGGCTAATGGGCAGAGGTGTCTCGCCGGGGTTCGGGTGGGCTATTGGTGGTGGAAAGAGAGAGTGGGAAGCTCGACTGCGAGAGAATTTAGGCCGAGGCCGATGATAGCCGAGGCGGACATTGGAGGGCTTGGGAGCTCCTCGAGCTCAGAGTGGCTAGGAAGGGCTCTGGGAGTGAGGGAGGAGCGCTGGTGAAGAGAGGCGAGGTCGGGGAGGCCTTAAATAGGTGGGGGAGGAGCTGGCCGAGCTGGCGTCACCATGGACGCGTGTCCGGTGTTGCGGACGCATGGCCACGCTCCCTGGCTTGCTGGTAGACGACGGGAAGGAGCAGCAGGCAGGCTCATGGGACGGAGGAGTCCAAGAGGGACAGAAGAAATGGACGGGACGAGGGAGGCCGAGGCTATGTGCCGCTACTCGAGCTCAGCCAACTCTCTGGCAAGCTCAGCGAGCATGGGAGGGCACGGGGAACACGATGAGGGCTTGCTTGCAACAATCACGGGGAGGTAGACGACGCCGGGGAGCAGAGGAAACGATCGAAACAAGCTCGGAGCCAAATGGAGCATAGTGATCCCGTGGGTGCGCGTCAGCGAGCGTTGATGAGGTGGTTTCTATAGGGGAAGATGGGTCTAGGGGGAAGGCGACGATGAGGCACAGGTGGTAGACATGGTCACACGCGTGAATGCGATGACAGGAGGAAGTGCTGAAGCACAAACACCGCTCTGGACATGGCCACAGTGCACAGAGCATGTGCACAGGCGTGCCAGTTGCATGGTCACCACGGTGCCCGGCAAGGAGAGGACAAGGGAGGCTGCGAGGAGTTGTCAAGTGACTAGTCCCTGCATAATAGAGGCTGAGGAAGTTGATGGATCGACAAAAGGAGCCAAGGAGAGGAGTGTGGCATTGTTGCAAGTTTGATGCATCAAACATGGACGTGCACTGTGTCGGCGTTCTGGGAACGGGAGTTCCCAGACTTGCCTGCCTGCGGCGAGGCTCAAGTGGTGGCCCAGTACGGCCCATCTTCATCAATGCAAGACTCAAGACCCTCGCGAGGGTCCAGGACTTGCGGGGCGGACGACACTGGACCTCCTCATGAACTGCCTCGCCAGGCAGGCTCGTGAGGAGGCAGAGAGATCAAAGCAGGGTACCTCGCGAGGTGCTCATGACGCAAGCCATGACGATAGAGACCAGGCGGGCGCCGGCCTGCGCAGTGTCCTTGTTTCCTCTTTGGTGCAAAGGGGGCAAGTGCAGGCGTGGGGTACCGAGGCATCAGGAAAAGGTTACCATTTCAGTGCAATGAGACCAAGACCCGCAGAGCGGCAGGATGGAGGTCACCGTGGAGCCCAAGACGGCATCACCACCAATGCCTTTGGCAGCCGAAGACCAACTTTAGTCGGGATAACTTATACTAGATGTTCCCCATCAAAATGGCCGTTGTTGGCACCCTTCCCGCTCAATATTTGGGAAGAGGACCAGGGCCCCTATAAATAGGACTAGCCACCACAGAGTAGAGGGACAGATCGAGTACTCACTAGGCCAAGAGGCGATCGAACTCACCCAAGCAGTTCATCGCACCAACTCAAGAACACCTCTCGCGAGGCTGTTCTTCCCCTTGTACTGTTCATCATTAGCCCCTGAGGCAATTCACCACACCACAAACTAGAGTAGGGTACTACACCACAACGGTGGCCCGAACTAGTATAAATCATGTGTCCCATGTGTTGTTCATCGTCTAGCTTAGATTCTCACGAGGCAACCGAACATTGATCGGTAGGAGGAAGATCTTCGCGTGCACCCCTGTAAGGGCATATTTATCCCCAAGATGTTTTGGTGATTGATGACAATTCTTGTGCGGACTAATCGTGTGCATTTAGTTCTTTCAGAGATTCATCCATTGGCATGAGACGATTTCCTCCCCTCGGTGTTGTATTCAAGACGGTGTAGCTCCTTCGTTTCGTTGTTGGTGGACTAGTTTCGTAGGAGTCACCGTACCATCAAGAGGCGATCCGCTTTGATAAGACTTGGGTGGAATCACACGTACACATCCTTATCACACCCATCGTCTTTCCTTCCGCATCTCTGGAGCTGCCGTTTTCCCCTTGCTATCCTTTGCTCTGCCCCAGCGGTAGTACCGCGACCACAGCGGTAGTACCGCCGAAACTCCCCAGCGGTAGTACCGCTCTCAGAGCGGTAGTACCGCTCCAAGCGGTAGTACCGCTCTCCGAATGGTAGTACCGCTTGAGATTTTCGGCCGTAGTACCGCTGTGCGTCTGGGCTACTTCCGCCTCGATTCTCGAACGAAGTTTTTCGTGTCGGGTTTTGCGGCACTAAGGGAGGTAGTAGGAGCGGTAGTACCGCCCTAAGCAGTAGTACCGCTCTTCCCTAGCGGTAGTACCGCCCTAGGGCCAGGGCCCTGGCAGCGCGGCAGTACCGCTGGGTTAAGCGGTAGTACCGCCCGGAGCGGTAGTACCGCCCTTCCCTAGCGGTAGTACCGCTCTGTGCGGGGCTGGTGAGTGGGATAATGGTTGGTTTGTTCCCCTCACTATATAAAAGGGTCTTCTTCCCCAAAGTTGACCTACCTCTTTCCCCCAAAGCTTCATTGTTGCTCCAAGCTCCATTTTCTCCCAATCTCTCTCCCTAGCCAATCAAACTTGTTGATTTGCTCGGGATTGGTTGAGAAGGCCCAGATCTACACTTCCACCAAGAGAAATTTGATTCCCCCCACTTATCCCTAGCGGATCTTGTTACTCTTGGGTGTTGAGCACCCTAGACGGTTGAGGTCACCTCGAAGCCATACTCCATTGTGGTGAAGCTTCGTGGTGTTGTTGGGAGCCTCCAAGTGTTGTGGAGATAGCCCCAATCTTGTTTGTAAAGGTTCGGTTGCCGCCTTCAAGGGCTCCAATAGTGGAATCACGGCATCTCACATTGTGTGAGGGCGTGAGGAGATTACGGTGGCCCTAGTGGCTTCTTGGGGAGCATTGTGCCTCCACACCGCTCTAACGGAGACGTACTTCCCCTTAAAAGGAAGGAACTTCGGTAACACATCCTCGTCTCCACCGGCTCCACTCTTGGTTATCTTGTCCCTTTACTTTTGCAAGCTTACTTAAGTTATATCCATTGCTTGCTTGTGTGCTTATTGTCTTTGCATCATATAGGTTGTCCACGTAGTTGCACATCTAGACAACCTATTTCATTGCAAGGTTTAAATTGTTAAAGAAAAGTCTAAAAATTGTTAGTTGCCTATTCACCCCCCCCCTCTAGTCAACCATATCGATCCTTTCAATTGGTATCAGAGCCTCGTCTCTTTATTAAGGACTTTGCCGTCCGAAGAGTATGGTTGACACCCACGACGGTGCGGAGGAGCACTCCAGTGTGAATCCCATCTCGTCCACGGCCGAAGGGGGGAGCCTCGGTCTCTCGTGAGGAATTCAATGTGGATCTAGACACATTGAAAACCTCCATGACGGCCGAGGTTAAAAGCATGTTTTCTGATTTCTTAGACGGACTTAAACTATCAACCTCGCCAATGAAAGTGGGTGATCCCACTAACAAGGTGACGGATGCTACCTCCGACAAGGGGGAAGCTAACAGTGAAAAGAGTCCGTCTACTAGTGGTAGAAATGGCACCAACATCTTTGCCAATGTGGAACCCCCAGTGTATAGAGGACCGATCCCCTCTACTCATTTGAATCATGCCGGTCCTCCTCCTAAATATGTGAAAAATGAAGATTTTGATTCTTGGGTTTATCGCTTCAAGCGTCATTTAAAACATGTGACTACTAACCTTTGGAGAATCATTGAAGAAGGCTTCTATCCTCATGACCCAAGCAACTTCACCCCTCGAGAAGAAGTGGACAATCAATTCAATGAGAGTGCTCTCTTCATCATCCAAGATGCTATCCTTCCCGAAGATCTCCCTCATCTTCGACCTCATGTCATGGCTAAAGAAGCATGGAAATGTGTCGAGCGTCTCTATCGAGGAAGTGCTAGCATTCAACGCTCCAACTATGAAGTGGTGCAAGATGAAGCCGATGAGTTTGCAATGAAAGAAGATGAAGAACCTCGTGAGCTCTTTCGAAGAGTGACCAAACTCGCAGTCGCACTCCGAGATCATGGAAGCAAGGACACGGATGACAATTGAATCAAGCGAAAGTTCCTCAAGGCCATGATGCCCTACAACAAGGCCATGTCCTCCGTCATCCATCAAAGACCGGACTTCCACTCCATGACCTCAAGTGAAGTGTTGGATGGGTTCGTTGCAATGAGCATTTTGGACAAGACCGCCGACAATGCGGTGCTCCGTTCTCAAAGGGCAAAGAAGCCCAACCTTGCTCTGAAGGCCAAGGGTATTATGGAAGAAGAGGAAGAAGTGGAAGATGAGGAAAGCAACTCCGAAGACACCAAATTTGATTACCATGAGCACATGGCCCTTGCTTCAAGACAATTTTGGAGCAAGAAGAATTCAAGACCCAACTTTAACAAGAACAACTCAAGTGGCGTAAAGGGCAAGCAACGAGTTAGAACTTGCTTCAACTATGGCAATGTGAGCCATTTCGTTGCGGATTGTCCTTACGAGAAGCGGGAAGACAATGGTGGCAAGCTCATCCGAAAAGACAAAGCCAAGTCCTTCCCCAACAAGAACAATGTAAGAACCTCGATGCGACTATATCTCCCACGTGTCGAGTCACGACTTAGAGGCATAATCGCATTGAGGGCATATGTCGCAAGTGAGGTAATCTTCACACAACCCATGTAATATATAAAGGAAAGAGATACATAGTTGGCTTACAATCGCAACTTCACACAATTACATGAATAAAGCATTACATCAACCAAATACAAACAGGGTCCGACTACGGAACCAAAATAAAAGAAGAACCCCAAATGCGACAAAGGTCCCCGATCGACCCCAACTGGGCTCCACTACTGATCAACTAGAACGGAAACAACACAAAGGACAAGATCTTCAATGAGCTCCTCCTGAGCTTGGTTGCGTCATCTGCACGGACTCATCGGCACCTGCAAGCTGGTTTTGGAAGTATCTGTGAGCTAGGGGACTCAGCAATCTCGCACCCTCGCGATCAAGACTATTTAAGCTTATGGGTAAGGTAAAAGGTATGAGGTGGAGCTGCAGAAAGCGACTAGCATATATGGTGGCTAACATACGCAAATGAGAGCGAGAAGAGAAGGCAAAGCACGGTCAATAAAAGTATGATCAAGAAGTAATCCTATAGCAACCTACGTCAGGCATAACTCCAACAACCATGTTCACTTCCCGGACCCCGCTGGAAAGAGACCATCACGGTTACACACGTGGTTGATGTATTTTAAATAAGGTCAACTTCGGGTTTTCTACAACTGGACGTTAACAAATTCCCATCTGCCCATAACCGCGGGCACGGCTTTCGAAAGTTCAAATCCCTGCAGGGTTGTCCCAACTTAGCCCATCACAAGCTCTCACGGTCAACGAAGGAATAGACCTCCACCCGAGACGTTCCGATCAGACTCGGTATCCCGGTACAACAAGACATTTCGACAGGGTAAAACTAAACCAGCAACACCGCCCGAATGTGCCGACAAATCCCGATAGGAGCTGCACATATCTCTTTCTCAGGGCACACTCAGATGAGACATCCTACGAGTAAAACCAACCCTCAAGTTGCCTCGAGGTGGCCCCGCAGTCTACTCGGTCGGACCAACACTCAGAGGAGCACTGGCCCAGGGGGGGTTAAAATAAAGATGACCCTTGAGTCTGCAGAACCCAAGGGAAAGAAAAGGCTAGGTGGCGAATAGTAAAACCAATGTTGGGCATTGCTGGAAGAGCTTTACTTAAGGCGAACTGTCAAGGGGTTCCCATTATAGCCCAACCGCGTAAGGGACGCAAAATCCGGGAACATAACACCGATACGATGGAAACTAGGGCAGCAAGAGTGGAACAAAACACCAGGCATAAGGCCGAGCCTTCCACCCTTTACCAAATATATAGATGCATTAATTAAATAAGATATATTGTGATATCCCAACAAGTAAACATGTTCCAACAAGGAACAACATCTCCATGTTCCAACAAGGAACAAACTTCAATCTTCACCTGCAACTAACAACGCTAAAAGAGGGGCTGAGCAAAGCGGTAACATAGCCAATCAACGGTTTGCTACGACATGGTGGGTTAGAGGTTTGACATGGCAATTTGGGAGGCTTGAAAGAAAATGGTAGGCATCGTAGCATTGGCATAGCAAAAGAGCGAGCATCTAGCAAAGCAAAGATAGTAGTGATTTCGAGGGTATGATCATCTTGCCTGAAATCCCGCAAGGAAGAAGAACGAGTCCATGAAGAAGACAAACGGACGTAGTCGAACGAATCCTCACAACTCCGGAACGAAACCGAAGCTAACAAGAGAAGCAAACCGGAAAGAAGCAAACAACCATGGTAAACACACAAGCATAGTCAAGGCATGATGCACAATCAAGTATGATGCATGTTCGGTTTAATGAGGCATGGCATGGCAATTTGCACAAACAATCCTACAAATTAAGTGGAGGTCAATATGCAACTCCGTTGCATATCGACGAAACGCCACATCAATTATTTAGTTCTCTCTCGGTTATGTACTCAACAATATTAAATGTTGATAAGCATGGAAAGAGGGTGAAGCAAATAAAACTCCCTATCTAGTCAAGTTCAAATGAGGCCGGAAACAACAAACAACAATTCCGAAAAATCCCCATGTCATTTAGTAATTTAATGCAACAACAATTTTAAACATTTTAAATGTTGTTATCATGATGCGGATGACATATACAAGTTTATGCAATTTTATGAAAACGTTGACAGGAGCATGTTACGAGGCATTAGTCGCCATGGCGGAAGGAAAAAGGTGCCACGGCGGTGAAACGGAAATGGTGCCACGACAACATTCCGAAAATGATGCCACGACGGCATATCCGAAAATTGTGCCACGGCAACATATCGGTTCCGATAACTCGATTGAGATACCGATGCAAGAGAGAAGTGTGCGGATGTGCGCAACATGCTAGAGATGGTGGGGTGCTCCCGACTTCCGGGTTCCCACGGGACGGTGGCATGGAAAAAGAGGGGCATCGTAAGGACGATTCGGTCATGGTGCAAACATATGGTACATCTCATACCACAAAGCATTCGTTCACGGGCGTCGTGTCGGCGGTTATACCTTTGAAGCGAGCATTTTCGGGGCGGATCGAGTTCGGTACGATGCAGAGGAAGTAGACGTTCTCGGGTCGTCGTGGGAAGTAGTTGTTCACGGCGACGGTAGAGGTACATATCGTAGTGGAAGTAGTTTTTCATGTCCCATGGATGTTCGGGGCCCACGGGGTCTTCGAGGGTCGACGGTAGTGGTTCACGGACGTCACGGAAGTAGTCGTACACGGGTCTTCGAGCGACGGTAGATGGTACACGTTTTTCGTAGATGTACATGTCGGCGGTAGTTGTACTTGGCGAAAATCTGAAGATGGCCTTGGCGGATGCAAGCAGCAGCACAGGGCTGGCAGAGGCAACGCGGGTTCGCGCGTGGCCTGCGGTGCAGGTCAACTCCGACAGGGACGGGCAAGGCAGCGGAGGCCACCCGGATCTGGACGGGGTTAGAGGAAGACTGCGCTCCCGCAGTTGAAGACGAACGGCGACGGGCAAGGCACTCTAGGAGGCAGCAGGGCACGGGGACGACAAGGGCGTGGCCGCAGGGTCGTCCATGGTGTCCCTGACCTCCGGAGCACAGCGGGGCAACGAGGAGGGGTCCGCGGGGACGAGACGAGGCGGTTGGGCGCGCGCAGAGGCGACGGGGCCACCGGAGTTGGTCTCCAGGTGGCGGCGCGGGAGGCCCGGCGCGGCGTCGGCGAGAGGATGCAGCAGCATGCTGCTGCTGCCGGCGGCGAGGTCGAGGCGGTGCGGCTCCAGGGGCGGCGAGGAGCCGACGGTGCCATGGTCGTGCGGCCCAGGCGAGCTCGGCGGCCTGGACTTGCTGGACGAAGCGGCGGCGTTGAGGAGGCTGACGGGGCTCCGGCTTGGCCCGCTTCTCCGGTGAGGGTGGAGCGCAGGGTCGGGCACTGGAGGTCGGGTACTGGCGCGCGGAGGGAGAAGGAAGGGCGAGGTGGAGGCGCACCGGAGAGGAAGGGGAAGATCGAGGAGAGGGGATCGGGCGCTGGGTGGCTCGATGCGATGGGTGCGGGAGCGAGGGGATCGGGCGATGCGGGGGTGTGCGGCGCACAAGGAGAGATGGGGGTCGGGCGCGAGGAGAGGGAATCGATCGATGAGCGTGTGGCGGCGGCACAGAGGGAGAGATCGACAGGAGGGAGTCGGGCTAGGGTTAGAGGGGGGCGCGGCTGGGCCTTGGGCCGGCTTAGCCTTGGGTCAAATGGGCTGCGGGGAAGCGTCCCTCTTCTCTCTCTCCCTTATATTTTCTTAGCAGAAAACAATTAAAGAGAAGAAAAGGAAAGAGAGGGTTAGGGAAAGGATTTGCGCATGGAGACAATTTTCTCGGACTCACAAAAATATGCTCGTTCCAAGAAAAATAGAAAGGGGCATGATTGAAAGATTTAAATTCAAACTCATTTGAAATTCAAATGGGTTTGAACTAGGACTTGATGAAAGGAAGGTCCAAAAATGTTCGGATTTTTGGTGGAGCTCCAGAAAATGATGAAATAAATACGGGCAAGGTTGGAGAACAAGAATTGAGATAACAACGGCATGGGATATTTTGCAAGTGGGTTATGGGTAATTCCAAATAAATGGAATAATTTATAATATCTCCCTATATATCAGGAGGGTATGTTATAAAGAGAAGTCACCCTTCCCTCGATTTAAAAGGACCGAAGATCCATGCAATTTATTTGGAAGAGTTTTAAAAATTAAATGACATGATGGCATGATGACATTATGCAAAGCAAAAAAATAAAAGAGCAAGCACAAATGAAACAGACGGCGAAACTCGGAATAGCTGGAAGGCATCTGAAGCTCCGGTCTTGGGGCATCACAACACTACACCACTACGAGAGGATCTCGTCCCGAAATCTAGAATGGCACCGGAGAGAAACGGAAGAGGAAAAGAAGAGGTAAAACTAAGTTGCTTCTTCGACAAAAGAGTGAAACCAAAGAACCTTGAGAGGTTGAAAAGTTGAAAGAAAGGACATAACAGAGTTGAACACAATTGAGAGCACTGCGGTAGAAAATAGAAACAAGGAACACCATGTGAACCTTGGAGGTTGCAAAGCTATGAATGACGAGTACAATGGACAAGAAGGAATTGAAATCACTCTGGTTGAAACGAGATAAACAAGGAACAAGGAAGATCAAAATCGGACAGCACTCCGGTTGAAAAGAGACGCATGACTTGATAAGATGAAAAGAACTTGAAGAGATGACACAACACTCCGGTTAGATGGATAAGCACTAAAAGAACACGATCCTCACAATTCGTGATGATGAGTGAAGAGAACAACATCACAATGCCTTCGGAAGAAAGAATAGAAGATAGATCATTTGAATAACCGAATGGAGAAGAAAATGCCAACTTCTGCCACAAATGAGTTTGGAAAGCATCCTTGCAAAGAAGAATTGAACGGAGTTTTTGGAAAATCAACAACGAAAAGCACAAGCTTGTAGTGGGCTTATGGAAAACATCTCAAAATTATGAGGTGACAACCGGCCACTAACGGAAACAATTGCTTGCTTGAGATCAATGAAGAGATGAAAACTTCTTTCGCCGAGAGGATAGGAGAAAACTTGGATCATTGATAAGCACCACAAATAGCAACATTCCCAATGGAAGGCTTTAGGTGAAATATAACACAAGATAACTCCAACGAAGAGATTAATGGATTTAAAATACCTCATTCTTGACAATATATGAATCATGAAACATGAAGGAAATTGTCAAGAGTGACATAACACCACCTCAAAAGATAAGGTAGGAAGAATTGCACTTCGGATGCAAGAAGAAGAATACTTGAACTCCTCAAAACAAAACATGTGTTGAGCACCATGTTTAATTTTTTGAGTATAGCTTGGCGGGTCATAACTTCGAGAGAAATCTTGAAGAACAATTGAAGAATGAAAAGAATCCTTGACGAACCACCATGTAGAGCCTCCATGAAGAACTCCGGTAATAAAAGGATGATGGAAAGAAAGGGAAGTTGAAAACACAAGGTGAAGCCTTGCGATGATTTAGATGGAGCTTCGCGACGATATAACCGAGAGAACTTGGAGCTCTGGAAAAGAAAAGATGAAACACTAGAACCAAGAATTACTTCATCAGGAACAATCTCCGGAAGAAAAGAATTGAATCACCTCGAGGAAATAAGAATAAGATTTATTGTATGCTTATCCTTCATCAAATTAAATTGATGGCAAGCAATGGATTTGGCATACTACTTATTCTCGTAGAAAGGATTAAGAGAGATATAGCGCAAACTTGAGAAGGTATAGATGGAACCACCGGTGGGATTGAAACAATGAAAGAATGAATGATAACCAAGGAAGAGAACTCTTGAACGAACCACCGTAAGAATTGAAAATGAACGAAGAAAAGATAAAGAAACACCGGGAAGAATTAGAAAATGAACCAAGATACTTGAGAGAATTTAGATACAAGTGAACGCAGAGATCCCGAGCTGATTAGATAATACTTGAATGATGCACCGGTATGATTTGGAGAACGAGGGCTGAAAGCTTGAATGAATAATTCTGAGATGATGGGCTCCGGAGAATCAAACTGAAAAGACTCCTGAAATGCTCCGGATGGTTGAAAAGAATTCTCACAATCGAAAACAATTATGAGAGGATGTCATCAAGCTAGAACCACGAATCTTCAAGAGAACGGACCAAGATTTAGGAGAAATCCTTCTTCGGTCATCAAATGTTGAGAATGATGATGAGAAACACCACCATCAATTGTTGAGATACTCCGGAATGAAGAGCAGAAAGGTTGAACGAGCGATGAAAAGAATATGAAAGCGAACTTGGAGAATACATTTGACTGACGATAATTCATTCTTACATCAAACTTGGAAATGAATTTGAGAATCGCCCCTGATAATTAGAAGAGTCAGCTAAGATCCTGGAAAAAGACCTCTGGGTTAGGGCCCACTAAAAAGATACACCGTTGAACGATTTTGAGGAGAGATTGCACCGGTTGAATTAAATGGCTTGAATGAGATAACAACCTCAAAATAACTTGAATGGATTGAGAATGGAAACACGAATCTTGGATAAGAAATTCACATGGGAAGATATGTGAAACAAAAGGAAGAGATATGATCAACACCGAAGCTTGAAATTAATCCACCGAAGAAGAAAAGAATGAAAAATGATGAACTTGAAACTCCGTTAGTATCTTCACGAGGGATCAACGGATCAGAACATTGATTGAAAAGGGTGAAGTGACTTCACATGAATAAATGGATACTTGATTGAAATATATAAGAGTCCTTTAAGAAAAAGGGTGGGAGGGTGGGAAAACAAAGGCAACTTGGGATGAACGAAACAAACACCATTGAGAAAACTTAGAAATGATCTTGCGGATGTTGAAATGATCGGAACCACTTGAAGAGAAGCACACAGGTTGGGAAAAGAATTAACATGACGACCTCGATGATCAAGAAGGATTAGTAATCACATAGCAATATGAGAACACCGTTTAGGAAAGGTATGGATTCAACATTTGACTTCGAAGCAACTCGAATACCACAAATGAAACAAAACAAAGGATTTGGCTTGCAGAATAAGCCAGAACAAACATATGATAGAGATTTCGTCCGAAGTTTTCGTGGTGGGGCCTACACGGGCTCGATCGTACAGCACCATCATGTACAAGGCAGTGCACATGACATACGAAGCGTCCCTGAGTCGGCATAGCCAAGGACTCTTTAAGACACAACGAGACCACTGTAAAACCAACCGTGAATAGGCGGACCACTAGACGTCGAACTCCAATTTCATATCATACATCTGTCGGAAAGATATCCTAAGAGCTACTTGATTTCCCACCTATGAAACTCCCGAAATTTTCCGGTTATGGAATCAGGTGTTGGGGATACAAGGGAAGCATAATATCTCACCCAAACTAACAAATCCTACATCCAGCTGTATCCATCCTTCAACACATAACCAAGAAACCTTCGGAAATCATCTACCTCAACCTTCGAAAAGCATCCGTTATACAAGTTATGGCGATACTCCTGAACTCCCGCCCCAGTATTGGGTGGCGTCGAGGTTATCTCACCAACGAACTGCATAAAAGAGATTTTCGATGTCGGCGTACTAAACTCAGGTATTCCAGAACTGCAACGATAAAATTATGATGACAACACCTCAGAGCTCAACTCCCCGGGACACTTCCACTAAACCCCTGACAGGAGGCACCAAGACAATGTTCTCATCATAAAACCATCGGAACGATTCCAAGATACCCGCGTGATCCTAAAAAAAATTTAGTGAAATTTGAGAAGAGAAGAGTCAAAACTCTACGTCAGGATGACTTACCAGAGCGATGAGGAGACTGGGAAGTAAAAAGAATTCCTAAACTCTCTGATATATAATTCCTAAATGACTCAAAATATTTTTCTAGACACAACTCGGCCGCTAAAAACGATCAAGCAGTGGGGCTCCTAAGGTCGGGGAAGGCTCTGATTACCAACTTGTAACACCCTCGATGTGACTATATCTCCCACGTGTCGAGACACGACTTAGAGGCATAATCGCATTGAGGGCATATGTCGCAAGTGAGGTAATCTTCACACAACACATGTAATATATAAAGGAAAGAGATACATAGTTGGCTTACAATCGCCACTTCACACAATTACATGAATAAAGCATTACATCAACCAAATACAAACAGGGTCCGACTACGGAACCAAAATAAAAGAAGAACCCCAAATGCGACAAAGGTCCCCGATCGACCCCAACTGGGCTCCACTACTGATCAACTAGAACGGAAACAACACAAAGGACAAGATCTTCAATGAGCTCCTCCTGAGCTTGGTTGCGTCATCTGCACGGACTCATCGGCACCTGCAAGCTGGTTTTGGAAGTATCTGTGAGCCACGGGGACTCAGCAATCTTGCACCCTCGCGATCAAGACTATTTAAGCTTATGGGTAAGGTAAAAGGTATGAGGTGGAGCTGCAGCAAGCGACTAGCATATATGGTGGCTAACAGACGCAAATGAGAGCGAGAAGAGAAGGCAAAGCACGGTCGATAAAAGTATGATCAAGTATTGATCCTATAGCAACCTACGTCAGGCATAACTCCAACAACCATGTTCACTTCCCGGACCCCGCCGGAAAGAGACCATCACGGTTACACACGCGGTTGATGTATTTTAAATAAGGTCAACTTCGGGTTTTCTACAACCGGACGTTAACAAATTCCCATCTGCCCATAACCGCGGGCACGGCTTTCGAAAGTTCAAATCCCTGGAGGGGTGTCCCAACTTAGCCCTTCACAAGCTCTCACGGTCAACGAAGGAATAGACCTCCACCCGAGACGTTCCGATCCGACTCGGTATCCCGGTACAACAAGACATTTCGACATGGTAAAACTAAACCAGCAACACCGCCCGAATGTGCCGACAAATCCCGATAGGAGCTGCACATATCTCTTTCTCAGGGCACACTCAGATGAGACATCCTACGAGTAAAACCAACCCTCAAGTTGCCCCGAGGTGGCCCCGCAGTCTACTCGGTCGGACCAACACTCAAAGGAGCACTGGCCCATGGGGGTTAAAATAAAGATGACCCTTGAGTCTGCAGAACCCAAGGGAAAGAAAAGGCTAGGTGGCGAATGGTAAAACCAATGTTGGGCATTGCTGGAAGAGCTTTACTTAAGGCGAACTGTCAAGGGGTTCCCATTATAGCCCAACCGCGTAAGGGACGCAAAATCCGGGAACATAACACCGATATGACGGAAACTAGGGCAGCAAGAGTGGAACAAAACACCAGGCATAAGGCCGAGCCTTCCACCATTTACCAAATATATAGATGCATTAATTAAATAAGATATATTGTGATATCCCAACAAGTAAACATGTTCCAACAAGGAACAACATCTCCATGTTCCAACAAGGAACAAACTTCAATCTTCACCTGCAACTAACAACGCTAAAAGAGGGGCTGAGCAAAGCGGTAACATAGCCAATCAACGGTTTGCTAGGACATGGTGGGTTAGAGGTTTGACATGGCAATTTGGGAGGCTTGAAAGAAAATGGTAGGCATCGTAGCATTGGCATAGCAAAAGAGCGAGCATCTAGCAAAGCAAAGATAGTAGTGATTTCGAGGGTATGATCATCTTGTCTGAAATCCCGCAAGGAAGAAGAACGAGTCCATGAAGAAGACAAACGGACGTAGTCGAACGAATCCTCACAACTCCGGAACGAAACCGAAGCTAACAAGAGAAGCAAACCGGAAAGAAGCAAACAACCATGGTAAACACACAAGCATAGTCAAGGCATGATGCACAATCAAGTATGATGCATGTCCGGTTTAATGAGGCATGGCATGGCAATTTGCACAAACAATCCTACAAATTAAGTGGAGGTCAATATGCAACTCCGTTGCATATCGACGAAACGCCACATCAATTATTTAGTTCTCTCCCGGTTATGTACTCAACAATATTAAATGTTGATAAGCATGGAAAGAGGGTGAAGCAAATAAAACTCCCTATCTAGTCAAGTTTAAATGAGGCCGGAAACAACAAACAACAATTCCGGAAAATCCCCATGTCATTTAGTAATTTAATGCAATAACAATTTTAAACATTTTAAATGTTGTTATCATGATGCGGATGACATATACAAGTTTATGCAATTTTATGAAAACGTTGACAGGAGCATGTTACGAGGCATTAGTCGCCATGGCGGAAGGAAAAAGGTGCCACGGCGGTGAAACGGAAATGGTGCCACGGCAACATTCCGAAAATGATGCCACGACGGCATATCCGAAAATTGTGCCACGGCAATGTATCGGTTCCGGTAACTCGATTGAGATACCGATGCAAGAGAGAAGTGTGCGGATGTGCGCAACATGCTAGAGATGGTGGGTGCTCCCGACTTCCGGGTTCCCACGAGACGGTGGCATGGCAAAAGAGGGGCATCGCAAGGACGATTCGGTCACGGTGCAAACATATGGTACATCTCATACCACAAAGCATTCGTTCATGGGCGTCGTCTCTGCGGTTATACCTTTGAAGCGAGCGTTTTCGGGGCGGATCGAGTTCGGTACGATGCAGAGGAAGTAGACGTTCTCGGGTCGTCGTGGGAAGTACTTGTTCACGGCAACGTTAGAGGTACATATCGTAGTGGAAGTAGTTGTTCATGTCCCATGGATGTTCGGGGCCCACGGGGTCTTCGAGGGTCGACGATAGTGGTTCACGGACGTCGTGGAAGTAGTCGTACACGGGTCTTCGAGCGACGGTAGATGGTACACGTTTTTCGTAGATGTACATGTCGGCGGTAGTTGTACTTGGCGAAAATCTGAAGATGGCCTTGGCGGATGCAAGCAGCAGCACAGGGCTGGCAGAGGCAACGCGGGTTCGCGCGTGGCCTGCGGTGCAGGTCAACTCCGACGGGGACGGGCAAGGCGGCGGAGGCCACCCGGATCTGGACGGGGTTAGAGGAAGACTGCGCTCCCGCAGTTGAAGACGAACGGCGACGGGCAAGGCACTCTAGGAGGCAGCAGGGCACGGGGACGACAGGGACGTGGCCGCAGGGTCGTCCATGGCGTCCCTGACCTCCGAAGCACAGCGGGGCAACGAGGAGGGGTCCGCGGGGACGGGACAAGGCAGTTGGGCGCGCGCAGAGGCGACGGGGCCACCGGAGTTGGTCTCTAGGTGGCAGCGCGGGAGGCCCGGCGCGGCGTCAGCGAGAGGATGCAGCAGCATGCTGCTGCTGCCGGCGGCGAGGTCGAGGCGGTGCGGCTCCAGGGCGGTGAGGAGGCCGACGGTGCCATGGTCGTGCGGCCCAGGCGAGCTCGGCGGCCTGGACTTGCTGGACGAAGCGGCGGCGTTGAGGAGGCTGACGGGGCTCCGGCTTGGCCCGCTTCTCCGGTGAGGGCGGAGCGCAGGGTCGGGCACTGGAGGTCGGGTACTGGCGCGCGGAGGGAGAAGGAAGGGCGAGGTGGAGGCGCACCGGAGAGGAAGGGGAAGATCGAGGAGAGGGGATCGGGCGCTGGGTGGCTCGATGCGATGGGTGCGGGAGCGAGGGGATCGGGCGATGCGGGGGTGTGCGGCGCACAGGGAGAGATGGGGGTCGGGCGCGAGGAGAGGGAATCGATCGATGAGCGTGTGGCAGCGGCACAAAGGGAGAGATCGACAGGAGGGAGTCGGGCTAGGGTTAGAGGGGGCGCGGCTGGGCCTTGGGCCGGCTTAGCCTTGGGTCAAATGGGCTGCGGGGAAGCGGCCCTCTTCTCTCTCTCCCTTATATTTTCTTAGCAGAAAACAATTAAAGAGAAGAAAAGGAAAGATAGGGTTAGGGAAAGGATTTGCTCATGGAGACAATTTTCCCGGACTCACAAAAATATGCTCGTTCCAAGAAAAATAGAAAGGGGCATGATTTAAAGATTTAAATTCAAACTCATTTGAAATTCAAATGGGTTTGAACTAGGACTTGATGAAAGGAAGGTCCAAAAATGTTCGGATTTTTGGTGGAGCTCCAGAAAATGATGAAATAAATACGGGCAAGGTTGGAGAACAAAAATTGAGATAACAACGGCATGGGATATTTTGCAAGTGGGTTATGGGTAATTCCAAATAAATGGAATAATTTATAATATCTCCCTATATATCGGGAGGGTATGTTATAAAGAGAAGTCACCCTTCCCTCGATTTAAAAGGACCGAAGATCCATGCAATTTATTTGGAAGAGTTTTAAAAATTAAATGACATGATGGCATGATGACATGATGCAAAGCAAAAAAATAAAAGAGCAAGCACAAATGAAACAGACGGCGAAACTCGGAATAGCTGGAAGGCATCTGAAGCTCCGGTCTTGGGGCGTCACAAACAACTTCGCCAAGAAGACTCCCACTCGTGGGTTGGTGGTTCAAGAAGAATACCAAGAGGATGATGATGATGATGAAGATGAAGAAGCAATGGCCATGGCATCTGTTGCCATTGCTACTACTCCCAGGGTGTCTCTCTTTGATTCACCCAACGAAAACATCACCGCCAAATGCCTCAATGCTAATGCTTCAAACAAGGTAACCCCCAACATTAAAACCACCATCATTACTAATCCCTCCATGGAGATTGCATTAATGAACATGATGGGTCTAATGAATAAGTGAATGAGTTTGAGTCTTTTATGAGTAAGCTCAAAGGCAAATCCAAGAAGCACTTTGTTGCTCTCCTGGAACAACTTGGTGAAGCCACTGACATGATAGAGGCTCACGAAAAAACCATCTCTAAGATGGAAGGTCATAGTCGTGATTACGCCGATGAGATATCGGATCTATCTAATGATCTTGCTAAAGAGCATGGGCATCGTTTGGCTCTTGAGGAGTCACACAACGATGACCATGCCAAATTAAAGAAAGATCTTGATCATGCTCTTGTTGTGTCTCGTGTTCTAACTTCCGAGAAGGCTAAACTTGGGGTTGATCATGCTAGACTCAAGGAGGAGTTTGATGTACTTGACAAGGCCCATAAGGTCTTGAAAGGTGCTCATGCAAACCTCAAGGAGTCTCATGCTCAACTCCAAGTTAAGATTACCAAGGAAAAGGCCACATTTCCTCACATGGTCTTAATTGATAATGCAAATGCTACTAACCCATGTTGTGAGCATGTGCATCTTGTGGAGGAGAATGCCAAGTTAAAGGAACAACTCGAGAAAGGTCTTGTGTCATGCATACAAGGCGAGAAGAACCTAAA
Source organism: Triticum dicoccoides (assembly GCF_002162155.2). Taxonomy (NCBI): domain Eukaryota; kingdom Viridiplantae; phylum Streptophyta; class Magnoliopsida; order Poales; family Poaceae; genus Triticum; species Triticum dicoccoides. The sequence goes on along the minus strand of NC_041387.1, from coordinate 480,273,466 downwards.
TGACCTTTTGAGCAATCAAAAGGAAGTTGTGGGCAAGGAGGGAGTTGGGTTCTCACCCAAGTCCAAGAACAAGAAGAAGAACAAAGAGAAGAAGAGCAAGACCAATCGACCACCTCCTCTCACGCAAACCTTTGTGAAGGAGGGAGAAGGTGCTCCTAAGGAGAAGAAGAACAATGGGAAGAGTGGTGATGCCAAAGAGCGTAAAGCCATCTCTCCCAACAAAGCCGACGACTTTAACCCCTCTTATGTGTTGTGCCGAGCAAGTGATGGGCATGTTTATGCTAAATTTGTTGGTTCTCCTTATGAGTACATTGAATGGTCTATTTGGGTTCCTAAGACCCTTGTTACTAACATCAAAGGACCCATTACTCAATGGGTACCTAAAACCAAGCATTGATCTCTTGTAGGTGTTTGCTTCCGGTGGGGGATCATGGTTGCTCGATAGTGGAGCAACAAATCATATGACCGAGAGAAAGGACTTGGTGGTGGACGTGCACAAGATCCCATCTATGCCCACCAATGTCGAATGGGGTGATGCCTCACATTCTAAGGTATTGGGTCTTGGCAAGGTTGTCATTTCTCATGATCTAACGATCGAGAAAGTCATGCTTGTTGAGTCCCTTGCGTTCAATTTACTTTCCATTCGTCAACTCGCACTCATGGGCTTTGCCACCTTCTTTGATATTGATACTGTGGCCCTCTTGTGGAGCAAGACTCTTAAAGTAGCCTTTGTTGGGCATGTCGAGAATGGTCTCTATGTGATTAACTTTTCGGAGCAACCCACTAAGACCGCGACATGCCTAATGGCTAAAGTTGATATGGGATGGCTTTGGCATCGCCATTTAGCTCACGTCAATATGAGATCTTTGCAAAGTCTTCTCAAGGGGGGCCATGTTCATGGACTAACGAATGTTAGTTTTGCCAAAGATCGTGTTTGCAGTGCTTGTATCGAAGGAAAGCTTCATGAGACGGCTCACCCTCCCACGACTATCATCTACTCGAAGAGACCCTTGGAGCTCCTGCACATGGACCTCTTCGGGCCTCCATCCTTTGACAATCTTGGGGGTAGAAAGTATTGCTTGGTGATTGTGGATGATTATTCAAGATACACTTGGGTATACTTCTTCAAGAGGAAGAGTGAGACTCAACAAACTGTCATCGACTTTGCAAATGAAGCTCAACGTCAACATAATGCAAAGATTCTGACAATAAGAAGTGACAATGGCACCGAGTTCAAGAACTACACCTTGGATGAGTTTCTTAGTGATGAAGGGATCAAGCATCAATATTCTGCACCATATACCCCTCAACAAAATGGTGTTGCAGAGAGGAAGAACCGGACGTTGATGGATGCGGCAAGGACCATGATGGCGGAGTTCAAGTCTCCATACAACTTTTGGGCCGAAGCCATCAACACAGCTTGTCATGCATCCAATCGGCTCTATCTCCACAAAGTCTTGAACAAGACTCCGTATGAGATACTCACCGGGAACAAGCCCAATCTCAAGTACTTCTGGGTGTTCAGGTGTAAGTGTTTCATTCTCAAGAAAGGTGTTCGTTTGTCTAAATTCGAGGCTAGAGCTCATGAGGGCATATTTGTTGGTTATGCTACAAACTCTCATGCTTACCGTGTTCTCAACAAGTCCAACGGACTCATTGAGGAGACGTGTAACGTAGAGTTTGATGAAAATAACGACTCCCAAGTGGAGCAAAGTGGTACTTGTGATGTAGGTGATGAAATTCCTCCCCAAGCCATAAGAAAAATGGGTATTGGTCATATCCTACCCATTGAGGAACCCCTTGTGGCCGAAGGAGAAGGACAATGCTCCACCCCGGTGGAGCCTTCACCTACTCAAGACCCACACGCTTTCGAAGAACAAAGTGAAGGCCCTCAACCTTGGGAACAAGACCAAGGGCAAGATCAATCACAAGATGGTGGTGAACCTCCACATGAAGCCCAAGGTCAAGTTCTTCCCCTCAAGCAAGTTCATGATCATGAGCAAGCTCAAGATCAAGAACAAGCTCATGACGACGCTCAAGACGATCAAGTGAACCCTCCTCCTTCGACATCCGAGGAGGAATTGGAGCGTCGTGCCGTGAAGATTGCTTCCAAACTCACCACCAAAGGTCATCTCATGGACAATGTGGTTGGAAGCTTAAGAAAGGGGGTAAGCACTCGTAGACAATTAGAAAACTATTGTGAACATCACGCGTTTGTCTCTTGTGTTGAACCCCATAAGGTCTATAAGGCGCTTGAAGACTCGGATTGGCTCAATGCCATGCATGAAGAACTCAATAACTTCGAGTACAACAAGGTGTGGAGGTTGGTTCCAAGGCCTTCCGGGAACCATAACATCATTGGAACCAAGTGGATCTTCAAGAACAAGCAAGATGCTCATGGGAACATCATTCGCAACAAGGCAAGATTGGTAGCACAAGGCTACTCCCAAGTCGAGGGTATCGACTACGGTGAAACCTTTGCTCCCGTTGCTCGCCTTGAATCCATTCGTTTGTTGATTGCTTATGCTTCCCATCACAACTTTAAGTTGCAACAAATGGATGTTAAAAGTGCTTTTCTTAATGGTCCTATTAATGAGTTGGTCTATGTCAAGCAACCCCCCGGGTTCGAGGATCCCTTCTTCCTGGATCATGTGTATCAACTCGATAAGGCGCTCTATGGCCTTAAACAAGCCCCACGTGCGTGGTATGACCACCTTACCGAGTTGTTACAAGATCTTGGATTTGAAGTGGGGCTAATCGATCCCACTCTTTTTACTAAGAAGGTCAAAGGGGAGTTGTTTGTATGCCAACTATATGTTGATGACATTATCTTTGGTTCCCCTAACAAAGCTTTCAATGAAGAATTTGCCGCTGTCATGACCTCTAAGTTCAAGATGTCTTCGATGGGAGAGTTGAAGTTCTTCCTTGGTTTTGATATCAAACAAAGAAGAGAAGGTACCTTCATCAACCAAGCCAAATACACTCAAGACATGCTCAAGAGATTCAAGTTAAGTGATGTCAAGCCGGCCTCTACTCCAATGCCCACCAAGTGCCAACTTGACATTGATCCCAATGGTAAAGCGGTGGATCAAAAGGTATATCGCTCCATGATTGGCTCCTTGCTTTACCTTTGTGCATCTAGACCGGATATCATGTTGAGTGTGGGGATGTGTGCATGGTTTCAAGCTGCACCGAAGGAAAGTCACTATGTGGCGGTCAAGCGAATCTTTCGATATTTGGCTCGTACCCCAAACTTTGGCTTATGGTACCCAAGAGGGGCGAACTTCAAGCTTGAAGGGTTTACGGATTCTGATTGGGCGGGAGACAAAGTGGATAGGAAGTCCACTTCCGGAGGGTGCCAGTTTCTTGGGTGCTCTTTGGTGAGTTGGTCTTCCAAAAAGCAAAGTTGTGTGTCTCTCTCGTCCATCGAAGCGGAATATGTGGCGGCTGGTAGTTGTTGTGCACAACTCTTATGGATGAGGCAAACTTTAAAGGAATACGGTGTCATTTGTGACAAAGTGCATCTTTGGTGTGACAACAAAAGTGCCATCAAGATTTCCCTCAACCCGGTGCAACACTTCAAGACGAAGCACATTGAGATTCGGTATCATTTCATCCAGGATCACATTAGGCGAGGAGAGATCGAGATCAAGCATGTCAACACTCATGATAACCTTGCAGATATTTTCACGAAGCCCTTGGATGAAGCAAGATTTCGCGAGTTAAGGCATGAGCTAAATATCATTGATTCGAGCAATGTGACTTGAACCCTTGCACACCCCACCCCACTCAACTTGGTGTCTAGCTTAGATGTAGGCATGGACATAGGGGGAGTGTTGTTCTCTCAATGAACTCTCCCTCCCCCCATTATGCATAAAACGATCAACTCTTTCACATTAGCCATTTTTGATAGTACTTGTGCTTCAAAGATGAGTTTTGGTCATGGGCCCAAGGATAATTCTTCGCGGTGCCATACCAATTGACTCAAACATAGGTGGCTCCGGCCACCGCCCTCTCCTGAGAGAGGCCAGAGCTTGCTCTGATTCGTGTGGTTGTTTGTGTTTGAGTGGTTTCTATTCAGTTGTGTGTGTGTGTGTGTGTTGCCGCGTTTGTCCTCTAGTTCTTTTGGCCTTGCTTTCCGTTTCTTTTTGAGCGTTAGCCGTTGGTCTAGAAGCCGTGTGGTTGCTGAAGCGGTACTACCGCTGGTGGCGAGCGGTACTACCGCTCTTAGCGGTACTACCGCCCTCCAGCGCGGTACCACCGCTATGAGGCGCGGGCTGGGGGTTATATCGGGGGCAAGGGGGTTTCTTCTCCCCCCATACCCATTCGCTCGCCCCCTTCGCCCTGTTCGTCTCTCTCTTCAGCAACCGGCGCCGCGGGAGGGCTCCAGCGGATCTCCCTCTCCAGGGCGCTCCTCTCCGTTTCCTTTGGTGGAATCAATCCCCACCTTGTCCTCTTGCCATGGATGCCGGTATTGCCCTCGTTCCCTGTTTCCTTTTGTCTAGATTTCCAATCTAGCTTTCTAGGGGCAATAGCAGTTGCATCTCTAGATTTTTGTCCAGATCTAGGCTTGAATAGGATGGAGAATGCTTCTAGACTGTTTGGATTAGTGTTTGGTTGGAGTATTTTTAAATTTGGTAGGACGGTAGTACCGGATCTGACCACGGTAGTAGGAAACTGCTATTTCCCCACCTCGAGTGGTACTACCGCTCTCCCAGAGCGGTACTACCGCTTGGAGCGGTACTACCGCTCAAGGGTCACGGTACTACCGCCCTTCTACCAGTTTCCATCATTCTCCTACCTCTCAGTGATCCTCTTTGTTCGTGTTTGTGGGTTACGCTCATTCTTTCTGGTTGTTTGCATGTTTGTGTGTGTGGTTCCAGGTGATGAGGTTCCTGAGCATCAGGCTCGTCGTGTCAACCCCGGCCGTGCCTCGTCCAAGCGCTACCGCACCACTGAGCCTGTCGGAGGATCTTCTAGTGCTCCACCTCCTCCTCAACTGCAGAAGAAGCCTGGGGTCAAGCCAAAGTCAGGCAAAACCGTACCAGAAATGCCGCCCAAGGAGTTCTGGGCAAGGCGCCGCCGCAACCCATATGAGTTCGACCAAGATCCCACTTTGGTCAACCGTCCGTTCTGGAATAGGTTCCAGTTTGCCATCTACTTTGATGTTCTCAAAGCCAAGAAGAATCTCTATGTCAACGTGCACTCCATCGACACCGAGCATATGGAGAACGATCCTGACTACTTTGGTGAAGCTCTTCAGATGTGCACTCAACTGAACATTCTCGGGATCATGCAATTCAACAAGGACTATGACGCTGATATTGTGGCCCAATTCTATGCCATGGTTCACCTTGGGACTGTTGAGGATAGGACACTGACTTGGATGACAAATGGCAAGTTGCTTTCAGTCAAGTGGAAAGCTTTCATGCAGTTGATTGGGGTGGAAGATCTAGGTCTTGAGTCTCCTGTCGGTTTCCGCCCCCACCGTCGCGCCAATGCCACTCACAAGCAAGCTCTGTGGCCCTACTGAACTCTGAGGATCAACCCTAAGACGAAGAAGGAAACCTATGAGTTGCCTGCCTATCTGGATATTCTTCACCGTATCTTTAGAGAGACTCTTTTCCTCGCATCGGGAATCTGGACCAGGTTCACTCTTATCTCGTGGACATGCTTCTCTTCTGTCAGCGGGAGAAGGGGCAGAGCACTGGAGAGTCCTTGGATATCTCTCATGTTATGTGGTCTGAGCTGGTTTCTGCTATCTCCGAGCGTAAGGCCTGATTTATGGTCCGTTCATTATGCTGCTCATTGAGAAGGCCTGGGATCGTGTCTATCCCAAGGTGGTGCTGGAGATTGGAGAGTTGGTTTCTCAGGATGTCAAGTGTCTGAGGAAGAAGGATAACTGGGGCACTCAGGCCCCTAGGACTGGAGTTCCTTCATCTGCTACTGCCATGGAGACTAAGGAGAAGATTGGGGCTAAGGCTAAGGATGAAGATGATGACTACGTGCCTTCTGAGGCAGAGCCCTCTTGGGCCAAGAAGCTCAAGATCAAGGTGAAGAAGCTGTTTTGCATGGAGTCTCACGGTCAGTACATGACTCATGTGGCTGAGAAGAAGGCCCGAGGTCGCCACAAGGAGCTCATGCGTCAGATGGGTGCTATTGTGATTAGTGGTTCTGAGGATCAGCTTACCGAGGAGGAGGAGTGGATTCAGCAGCACTGCCCTTGGACTGATTCTGATGTTGAGCACTTCCCGGCTGACGATGGTAGCGCAGATGATCCCTCTGAGATCTGATGGGTGTCCCTCGTTTGCCTTCACCTGGAGCCGTAGCAGCACTCCCTCTCCTTTTTGGTGTCTCGATGCCAAAGGGGGAGAGAGTTTAGGGATTTGTGCTTTGTGTCTTGTGCCTTGTGTCTTCCGTCTTCTGTGTTTGTGCTTTCGTTTGTTGCTTTATTTGGTTTGTGTCTGTGAGACCTAAGTTTTGGTTCTGTCAGTGAGACCTTAGCTCGAGTCATATGGTGTGAGACATATGCTACCTTACCTTTCCAGTATCATTATCTATGTCTATCTAGCTTATGAGTTGCATGCCTATCTTGTTATCTATATGTTGCTCTCATATATCTTTCTTAGGTAGTTGGTCTCTAAAATGTAGGGGGAGCATTGATCCTGGCATCTGTGCCGTGCAGTCCAAAGCACTTATCGTAGCACACATCCAGGGGGAGCCCTTCTACATTTTAGGACGGTTGTGTGTTTGCGCTTATCCTATATCTATCATATTGTGCAAATCCCGTATTGTCATCAATCCACCAAAAAGGGGGAGATTGTAAGGGCATATTTATCCCCAAGATGTTTTGGTGATTGATGACAATGCTTGTGCGGACTAATCGTGTGCGTTTAGTTCTTTCAGAGATTCATCCATTGGCACGAGACGATTTCCTCCCCTCGGTGTTGTATTCAAGACGGTGTAGCTCCTTCGTTTCGTTGTTGGTGGACTAGTTTCTTAGGAGTCACCGTACTATCAAGAGGGGATCCGCTTTGGTAAGACTTGGGTGGAATCACACGTACACATCCTTATCACACCCATCGTCTTTCCTTCCGCATCTCTGGAGCTGCCGTTTTCCCCTTGTTATCCTTTGCTCTGCCCCAGCGGTAGTACCGCGACCACAGCGGTAGTACCGCCGAAGCTCCCCAGCAGTAGTACCGCTCTCAGAGCGGTAGTACCGCTCTCCGAACGGTAGTACCGCTTGGGATTTTCGGCCGTAGTACCGCTGTGCGTCTGGGCTACTTCCGCCTCGATTCTCGAACGAAGTTTTTCGTGTCGGGTTTTGCGGCACTAAGGGAGGTAGTAGGAGCGGTAATACCGCCCTGGGGTCAGGGCCCTGGCAGCGCGGCAGTACCGCTGGGTTGAGCAGTAGTACCACCCGGAGCGATAGTACTGCCCGGAGCGGTAGTACCGCCCTTCCCTAGCGGTAGTACCGCTCTGTGCGGGGCTGGTGAGTGGGATAACGATTGGTTTGTTCCCCCCACTATATAAAGGGGTCTTCTTCCCCAAAGTTGACCTACTTCTTTTCCCCAAAGCTCCATTGTTGCTCCAAGCTCCATTTTCACCCGATCTCTCTCCCTAGCCAATCAAACTTGTTGATTTGCTCGGGATTGGTTGAGAAGGCCCAGATCTACACTTCCACCAAGAGAAATTTGATTCCCCCCACTTATCCCTAGCGGATCTTGTTACTCTTGGGTGTTGAGCACCCTAGACGGTTGAGGTCACCTCGAAGCCATACTCCATTGTGGTGAAGCTTCGTGGTGTTGTTGGGAGCCTCCAAGTGTTGTGGAGATAGCCCCAATCTTGTTTGTAAAGGTCCGGTTGCCGCCTTCAAGGGCTCCAATAGTGGAATCACGGCATCTCGCATTGTGTGAGGGCGTGAGGAGATTACGGTGGCCCTAGTGGCTTCTTGGGGAGCATGGTGCCTCCACACCGCTCTAACGGAGACGTACTTCCCCTTAAAAGGAAGGAACTTCGGTAACACATCCTCGTCTCCACTGGCTCCACTCTTGGTTATCTTGTCCCTTTACTTTTGCAAGCTTACTTAAGTTATATCCATTGCTTGCTTGTGTGCTTATTGTCTTTGCATCATATAGGTTGTCCACGTAGTTGCACATCTAGACAACCTATTTCATTGCAAGGTTTAAATTGTTAAAGAAAAGTCTAAAAATTGTTAGTTGCCTGTTCACCCCCCCTCTAGTCAACCATATCGATCCTTTCAACCCCAGAGTTCGAACCTTGAGGGTCTGCCGGAACCCCACATCCGACATTTGGCGCGCCAGGTAGGCGTGCGCCAGAGTTCTCCCAGTCGTCGACTCGTCCTCCGTCAGCACCACGCTCCGCGCTCATTGCGGGCAATGCACCGCCTGCTCTGGCTATCGACGCCTGCGCAGGGACCAGGGGGCTCCGAGCTCTGGCCCCCGCCTTGCGACACATGAGGTGGCCGAACAAGTTCAAGCCGGACATGCCACTGCGCTACAACGGCGCGGCCGACCCGCTAGCCTTCCTGCTAGTGTATGAAGAAGTCATCCTCAAGGCCGGAGGTGATGACAGGGTCATGGCTAACTGGCTACCCATGGCCCTCACCGGCATCCCGCGCATGTTGCTGCTCCACCTGCCAGCGGCTTCGGTGGCCTCCTGGGAGGAGTTATGCAACCTCTTCCTCATCCATCACGCTGCGCCGGCACCCCCGGTTGTGCAGCCCTCCTGGCGGATCGCAGGCACCGCCTTCGAGCCACCACGTCAAGCCGTTCATCCGCCAGATCGGCGCCGTCCTCAAGCGCCACGAAGCCCCACCGGGCTGGGTGGCACCCAAGGCTGATTTGACCTTCAGCTCGGACGATCACCCCTCCAACACCGCCTGTTCAGGCGCACTCCCGATGCTATGCACCCCCACCATCTGCCAGGTGGCCGTCACCAGGACCCTCATCGATGGTGGTGTCGTCCTCAACATGCTATCGGTGGAGGCCTTCAGCCTCCTCCACGTGCCGCTGGAGCGACTCCGACCCAGCAGGCCCTTCTCGGGCGTCGGAGGCAGTTCCACCGGCTTCCTGGGGCAGATTCCCCTCCCGGTGACCTTCGGCACCCACAACAACTTCCGTACAGAGGTGGTCGACTTCGACATCGCTCCATCGGCCTCCCGTACAACGCCATCCTCGGCTACCCAGCTTTGGCATAGTTCATGGCAGTAACTCACCCGACTTACAAGCTCATGAAGATGCCCGGGAGCAGCGGCATCCTCACCGTGCCCGGAGACACAAGGGATGCGCTGCAGGTGCTCAAGCTCGCTTTCAGGACGGCCGCGGTGGCACAGCTCGCCAGCGCAGGTATCCTCGAGCTTAAGGGGGCTGCACCGACCAAGAAGAAGCAGCTATTCACCCAAGACAAGGCGGAGAGCAAGCAGGTGCCCGTCGACGAGGATGGGTCCTCTGGCGCCGCCTTTACCATAGGCGCCAACCTAGGTCCTGATCAGGAGGAGGCCCTGGTGAAGTTCTTGCATGCAAACAAGGAGGTGTTTGCGTGGGAACCTGATCAGCTAGCAGGGGTCCCAAGGGACGTGATCGAACACCATCTCAACGTGTGTCCCAACGTGCGCCCCGTGAAGCAGAAGGCAAGGCGACAGTCCACCGAGAAGCAGGACTTCATCATCCAAGAAACCCGCAAGTTAGAGGCAGCAGGTGTCATTCGCGAAGTTCGCTATCCTGAATGGTTGGCCAACCCTATTGTTGTGCCGAAAAAGGGAGGAAAGGAGTGCATGTGTGTCGACTTCACCAACCTCAACAAGGCCTGCCCGCAGGATCCATTCCCGCTCCCTCACATCGAACAGATTGTTGATTCTACCGCCGAGTGTGACTTGTTGTGCTTCCTGGATGCTTTCTCGGGCTATCACTAGATCAAGATGGTGGTAGAAGACATGGAGAAGACGGCCTTCCTGACCCCGTGTGGGGTATACTGCTATACCTGCATGCCGTTCGGGTTGCGCAACATGGGCGCAACCTTTCAGCGGCTGATGCACATTGCCTTGGGAGTCTCGGGAGGCGAAAACCCTGATATAGGACCTGGAAGAAACCTTCGCGAGCCTCCGTGAAGTGGATCTGCAGCTCAACTAGGAGAAGTGCGTATCCGGAGTCCCCTCGGGCAAGCTCTTGGGTTTCCTCGTGTCCCACCGGGGCATAGAGGCTAACCCGGAGAAGGTCAAGGCAGTCGAGGACATGAGTCCGCCAAAGACCCTCAGAGAAATGCAGAAGCTCACCGGGCGAGTAACCGCGTTGGGACGCTTCATCTCCAAGCTGGGGGAGCGAGCACTACCCTTCTTCAAGCTGATGAAGAAAAAGGGCCCGTTCAAATGGACGAACGAGGCCAACAAGGCGTTCCAAGATCTCAAGAAGTACCTCACCAGCCCACCGGTGATGGTGGCTCCGTGCCCTCAGGAGCCCTTGGTGCTCTACCTTGCAGCTACGCCTTACTCCGCCAGTGCATCCTTGGTGGTGGAGCACCGAGCCAAGGTCGTGCCGGCCGCGGCCCCGGCCAAAGCGGAGCAAAGCCAAGAAAGCCTCGCAGAGACCGCGACCGTGGCGGATGGGGATCGGCCTCAGCAGGGGGACGCACCCAGAGCGAAGGAGGCCCCGCCAGGCGACCAGGCACTAGGGGCTCTGTCACCCCAGGAGGCGCCTCGACCTCCGAAAGACACAGGCCACGCCAGCGCCCTTAACCTCGTTGAGCACCCTGTGTACTTCGTTAGCACGGTACTGCGGGACGCAAGGGCACGATACCCCATGCCCCAAAAACTCCTCCTCGCGTTCTAAGTGGCCTCACGCAAGCTGCAGCACTACTTTCAATGCCATCCCATCAAGGTCGTCTCGACATCTCCCTTGGAAAGAGTACTCAGGAGCCCTAACTCGGCTAGGAGGGTTGCTGAATGGAACATCGAGTTGCAGGCGTTTCAGCTGGAATTCAGCACGACAAGAGTCATCAAAGGAGCCGCACTTGCAGATTTCATGGCAGAATGGACGGAGGCACCCGAGCTCGAAGCGGGCGAGGATCAGTCGCTCTCCCTAGGAAGTGAAGCGTCAGACGGTTGGGTCATGTACTTTGACGGGGCGTTCTCGCGACATGGCGCAGGGGCTGGCGCAGTGCTCATATCTCCCACTCAGGACAAGCTCTACTATGCCGTGCAGCTCTGCTTCCAGCATGGGGAGAAGGTCTCCAACAACATAGAAGAATACGAGGGCTTGATAGCAGGCTTGAAAGGTGCGGCCGCCTTGGGAGTAAAATGCCTCATCATCAAGGGCGATTCACAACTCCTCGTCAACTTCTTCAACAAGGTGTACGAGCCGAAGGACGAACACATGGAAGCGTATCTCGCGGAGGTCCGTAGGATGGAGAAACAGTTTTGCGGGTTGGAATTACAGCATGTGCCTCGCGGCACCAATCAAGAGGCTGATGACATTGCCAGGAGGGCATCCAGGCGGTTCCCTGAAGAGCCTGGCGTTTTCGAAGAATGACTCTTCAAACCTTCGGCGACACCATCACTATCAAGCACGGCGCAGCCTCGAGAGGAGCTCCCCCAACTGCCTGCTTCGGGAGCCCCGGCCTGTGGGCCGACCTCAGGAGCGCGCCTGCTCCTGGTGCTGGAACCTCAGGAGGGATGTTGGACCACGGAGTTCAAGGATTACTTGGTACAAGGGACTCTGCCAGAAAAGGAGGAGGAGGTAGAATGCGTGGCATGGCAGGCCAAGGCCTACTGCATCCAAGACGGAGAGCTTTATCGAAAGCGGCCGAATGACGTTTCCCTGTGTTGCATCTCCATGGGGCAAGGGAAAGAGTTACTGGCAGACATTCACGGTGGAGACTGCAGGCACCACTCATCCTCGCGAACACTCGTTGGCAAGGTGTTTCGCAGCGGGTTCTATTGGCCAACAGCACTCAATGATGCGATCGAGCTGGTGAAGGCTTGTGAAGCCTGTCAATTCCACGCCAAGCAGATCCACCAGCTGGCTCAGGGCCTTCAAACCATTCCCCTCTCATGGTCGTTCGCTGTTTGGGGACTGGACATCCTTGGCTTGTTCCCTCGGGCGCCAGGGGGCTACCGCTACCTCTATGTCGCCATTGACAAGTTCACAAAGTGGGTGGAGGTGGAAGCTGTCCGCACCATCCCGGCTGGCTCGGCGGTCAAGTTCATCAAGGGCCTCGTGAGTCGGTTCGGGGTGCCTAATCGCATCATCACCGACAACGGTTCGCAGTTCACCAGCAATCTCTTCAAAACATATTGTGCTAACCTTGGAACGCAGATATGCTACGCCTCGGTGGCACACCCTCGGAGCAATGGCCAAGCTGAAGGCGCCAACGCAGAGGTCCTGAAAGGCCTCCAAACCCAGACCTTCAAGAAGAAGATGGAGGCATGCGGTAGCGGCTGGCACGGCGAGCTTCAGTCCGTGCTATGGTCTATCCGCACAACCGCTACCAAGTCGACAGGCGAAACCCCGTTCTTCCACGTCTACGGTGCTGAGGAGGTCCTCCCTCACGAGGTCAGGCATCGCTCCGCGCGGCTCCTGTCTTTCGACGAAGCACAGCAGGACGCCATGTGGTGGGTGGACCTCGTGCTGGGAGAGGAACGCCGTCAGGAGGCTGTGCTTCGGGCTGCAAGATACTAACAGGCGCTGTGGCGGTACCACTGCCGTAGCATCTGCCCCAGGACGCTCGAGGTAGGTGACATCGTGCTCAGACGGGTGCTCTCCAGGGATGGGCTGCACAAGCTCTTGCCCATGTGGGAGGGCCCGTTCAAGGTTTTTCATGTCTCCAGGCCTGGCTCCGCACGCTTGGAGACTCAAGAGGGGGTGCCCATCTCGAACGCGTGGAACATCCAGCACCTCCGGAGGTTCTACCGTTGAAAAAGGCCTAGAGCCTGTGAAGAAGGCCCGGCGCCTATGAAGCTAAACCAACCAAGAGTGGCCCGGTGCCTGTGAAGAAGGCCAACGCCTGTGAAGCTCATCGCCCCAAGAAAGGCCCGGTGCCTGTGAAGAAGGCCAATGCCTGTGAAGCTCGCCGCCCGTGACACTCTCATGTAATAATGAGTTCAGGCTGTACATGCCCCGGAGTCTACGGAGAGCCGCCCTCGGGCCTCGAGGGCTCCCTCCCACGCCCAGTGGCACCACATAGCTCCGCACTGGTGAGAAGATGTCGAAGACTAGATTAGGTGCCAGACATGGCTTTTTCATTTGCTTTCCGCAGTTGGCTTCTTCATCCCTATTTGCAGTTTTATTGGAAGTTGCTTTTAGTGTTGTTGCCATCCCCGACATGTGACTCTTCGTCTTTGTCGCCTACTTGACTCGCTTTCTCTCTCGCAAGTCTCGCCAGGGTGCTACGCGGGTGCCCTCGCGAGTGTTTCCCGACCTAGTCTCGTGAGGCTTTCCTATCCAAGTCCACCATGGGAGTACTCCTCCCGGTCCATGCCCCATGGGCATCGCGACACAAACACAGGATCTGAGTCGGTTGCCCTCACGACTGAGACTGGAAGTTACCTCTCCTGACTAATTCTTGTAGGCCACGAAGCGCGCAACAAGGCCTCCGCCTCGAGAGGCGAAGACCACGGCGAGTCCCCCCCGAGCTAAGTAATTACTACACACAAGCTCGCGGCACCAAAACACGACACAAGAATAATGAAAATAGCTTAGTAATTGAAGGCAATAGTCCAGCACGCCCCTGCTGGGCCCTACACGACTCTCTCTTTGCGCAGGGAAAGAAGAAAAACAAAATAGACGAAGGTTGCTCGGCACCGACCCGAGGCGAGGGCTCATACTGCCTCCGGAGCTTAGTCAGACCCCTCCTCACGCTTCACCGAGGCGCGACAGCGAGCTGACCCGCTACCTCCCTCAAGGCGCGCGCTACGGCGCGGAGGCTGGTGGCAGCCACCGCTGGAGGAGCTGCCGTCCAAAGGGGAGCCGCCGAGGCTTGGCAAGCTCCGAACGCTGTCGGTCGCACGCCCGCCTTCATCTTCACCCCGATCATCTTTGAGGCTGTACTCACGGTTGCTTTTCTCCCTCTTTTCCCCCTTTCCCTTCTACCTGGTTGTCGCAACCAGATGCTGAAGCCCTGGTGACACGGGCTCATCTTCGGGCCCGTCCTTGCAGAAGCGTAAGATTTGGATTCCCAATAGCATGTACCAGCCGAATGCACCTGCCCCAAGGCAAAGCTATGCTGCACCTCATCTGCCTACTCCAACTAGGCAGCCAAAGCTTCCAGCTCCACCACCCCAAGCTCCTGTTCCCACCCCCAATAATGGTCTGTGCTTCAGGTGTGGACAACCAGGGCACCGTGCTAGAGAATGCAACCAGAACCAGAAACAGCTGGCCCTTCCAGCAACTGGCCGTGGAAGCAACCGACCCCGCAACAACAATGCCAAGCCTTATGGTCGGGTTCATGCCAACCACGTTGATCTGAACGAAGCTCAAGACCAGCCTGCTACTGTGATGGGTACACTCCTCGTAAATTCAGTACCAGCATGCGTTTTATTTGATACAGGTGCATCACATTCATTCATGTCAGAAGATTTTGCATGCTTGCACGACATTAAATGTGAAGACATGAATGCTTCACTATTAGTACACACCCCTGCGGGCCAATGTCGAACCTCCATGATTTGCAACGACGTCCCTGTTGAAATCGAAGGACTGGAATTCCTTGTCTCACCCATCGTGCTGAAGTCTTGTAGCATTGACCTCATTCTGGGAATGAATTGGTTAAAGGAGCATACTGCTTCTATAGTTTGCGCCACTAAGACCGTCCATCTGCTACACCCTTCCGATGAAATAGTCACTTACCAAGCTCATCTGGTGCAAAATGCCGAGGCAAGGCTCTATGCATTGAATGCATTGAACGCTGCACCACTCGAGGGCATTGAAAACATTCTTGTCGTTCGCGATTTCCAGGACGTCTTTCCTGAAGAACTTCCAGGGATTCCCCCTGCTAGAGCTGTCGAATTCGTCATCGACTTGAAACCAGGCACCACTCCTATAGCCTAGCGACCCTACAAGATGCCGCCGCATGAACTCCTTGAGCTCACGGAGGAAATCGACAAATCTCTTCAAAGTGGTTTCATTCTCCCAAGTTGCTCTCCTTGGGGGGCACCTTCTCTCTTTGTCAAGAAGAAGGATGGGACAAACCGATTGGTCCAAGACTACCGTCCTATAAATCAAGCTACCATTCAGAATAAGTATCCTCTTCCTCGGATCAATGATCTGTATGATCAACTGGCTGGTTCATCAGTGTTCTCTAAACTTGACTTGAGGTTGGGTTACCACCAGATCCGTGTTCGCGAAGAGGATATCCCCAAGACCGCATTTGTGACTCGTTATGGTTCATACGAGTACACCGTCATGTCCTTCGGCTTACCCAATGCTCCAGCCACCTTCTCTCGCCTGATGAACTATATATTCATGGATTACCTCGACAAGTTCGTCGTGGTTTATCTGGATGATATCCTGGTATTTTCTAAGAACGAAGAAGAGCATGCTGAACATCTTCGTCTTGTGCTGGAAAAGCTACGAGAGCATCAACTTTATGCCAAGTTCTCCAAATGTGAATTCTGGCTTCCCGAAGTAAGCTATCTTGGGCATGTCATCTCTAAGGATGGTATTGCCATCAACCCTGAACGAGTTTAGGCTATTCTCGATTGGACTCCTCCGAAGAACGTTAAGCAAGTCAGAAGTTTTGTCGGTCTTGCCAGCTATTGCCGTCGATTCGTCGAGAACTTCTCCAAGATTGCCAGGCCTCTGACTAACCTGCTACATAAGGGCGTCAAGTTCCAATGGACAGATAAATGTCAGGAAAGTTTCCAGGCACTCAAAGACAAGTTGACTTCTGCCCCAGTACTAGCTCCTCCTGATACTAAGAAGGACTTCGTCATTTACTGCGACGCTTCTCGTCAAGGATTAGGCTGTGTCCTAATGCAGGAGTGCAAAGTGATTGCCTATGCCTCGCGGCAATTGCGCCCTCACGAAGAGAACTACCCAGTTCACGACCTCGAGCTTGCTGCTGTCATTCATGCACTGAAGCAGTGGCGACATTACCTACTCGGTAATCGTTGCGAGATCTTCACTGACCACCAAAGTCTGAAGTATCTGTTTACTCAGCCAGACCTGAACCTCCGTCAGCAGAGATGGATGGAGACTGTTGCAGACTTTGATTTGGGTATTTCCTATACACCAGGCAAGGCTAATGTAATGGCTGATGCCTTGAGCCGCAAGTCTTACTGCAACCACCTCCAGGTTCACAAAGTTCAACCCTCACTCGTTGAAGAGTTCAGAAAGCTGAACCTCCATATTGTTCCTCCGGGTGCACTCGCTCCCCCTCCTCCGGAGCTTCGCAAGATGAACCTCCATGTTGTTTCTAGGGGTTCTCTCAATACCCTGGTTGCGAAACCAGATCTTGTGGACACCATCAAATGGATACAGAAATGTGACGATGAAGTCGAGAGGATTAAACTTTATCTCGCAGAAGGAAAGCCCTCATTCTTCACTGTGGATGACGCAGGCACCCTATTCTTCAAAGGTCGCCTAGTGGTACCGAGTAAGAGGGAAAACCTGAATATGACTCAGGAGGTTATGAAAGAAGCTCATGATACGCCTCTATGTATCCATCCTGGTAGTACAAAGATGTACCAAGACATCCGCCAGAGATTCTGGTGCTCTAACATGAAGCAAGACATTGCTCGCTATGTTGCTGAGTGTGACGTTTGTCGTCATATCAAAGCAGAACATCAAAGGCCTGCTGGAACTCTGCAACCTATCTCTATTCCTGAATGGAAATGGGACCATGTTGAAATGGACTTTGTCACTGGATTTCCCAAGTCGCAGAAAGGTAATGATGCTATTCTTGTCGTCATTGACCGGCTTTCTAAAGTTGCACATTTTCTGGCGGTCAAAGAAATGATCACTGCTAGTCAGCTTGCAACTCTCTATATGTCCAGAATTGTTTCACTTCACGGTATTCCACTGGTTATCAGTTTGGACCGTGGCAGCTTATTCACTTCAAGATTCTGGGCAAGTTTCCAAGAAGCTATGGGGACTCACTTATCTTTCAGTACGGCGTTTCATCCGCAGTCACAAGGGCAAGTTGAACATGTCAACCAAGTTCTCGAACACATGCTTCGAGCTTGTGTTATTTCCTTCGGCAAGAAATGGGAGGAATCCCTCCCGTATGCCGAGTTCTCTTATAATAATAGCTATCAAGCTAGTCTGAAGATGGCCCCCTTCGAAGTGTTATATGGACGAAAGTGCCGAACCCCTCTGAACTGGTCAAAAACTGGGGAACGTCCACTCTTCGGTCCGGATATTATCCAACATGCCGAAGAACAAGTCCGTATTATTCGCGAGCATCTCAAGACTGCTCAGTGACGTCAGAAGAGTCAGTATGACCGTCATCATAAAGACATGGTCTATCAACCTGGCGAAAAGGCCTATCTTCGAGTTACACCAATGAAGGGTGCTCACCGCTTCGGGATCAAGGGCAAGCTAGCTCCTCGCTATATTGGCCCATTCACTATTCTGGAAAGGCGTGGAAAAGTGGCATATCAACTGGAGCTTCCGTCGAACCTTTCTCAGGTTCACAATGTATTCCACGTGTCACAGCTCCGTCGCTGCTTCAAGGACCCAATCCGAGCAGTGGGTCATGAAGTGCTCGAATTGCAACAGGACCTCCTGAGTCATATTCTCGACCAAGCTGAACGCCGCACACGCCAGAAGGCGATCAAGTTCCTCAAAGTTCAGTGGTCGCACCATTCTGAAGATGAAGCCACTTGGGAACGAGAGGATCGCCTGCGTGATGAATACCCCGCACTGTTTCCTTCTACCTCCTAAATCTCGGGACGAGATTTCTTGTAGTGGAGGAGAATTGTGACGCCCGGATAATCATGCTACAGTAATCTCACGTTAATGGTGCCACATCACCTCTGTCACTGTAGTTAATCTTGGGTTAATTCGAAACCGCTTCAAAATTCAAATTCAAATTAATGTCAATAATAAAAGTTTTCAAAAATTGAAACAAAAATGTTCGGACAATGCCAAATATGGCATAGGCAATTATGGTGTAGATGACACAAATTTATAAATTGCTTAAATGCCCAAATTAAATAAAACAGAACAAAAAAAGGAAAAGAAAGGGAAAAAGAAGAAACCCCCCTTCCCCCTGGGCCGAGAGGCCCATCTAGCCACCGCCCCTGCCACCTGGCCCACCCGGCCGAACCGGCCCGCCTCCCCCTGCCGCCTCCTTCCCTGTTCCCCCGACCCGGGTCGGAACAGGGGTGCGTCCCCGCCGCACCCTCTCGCCGGCGACGACGGGGGATAAGATCGCCAGCACCCCCCCGCCTCCTCGATCCC